>NC_088801.1:30204749-30332249 GCF_011386835.1 Chrysemys picta bellii | reverse complement strand
CTTGACTTGGACAGGAAAAACTCAACATGCATAAAAATGAATTTCAGATCTGTTAATTGTAGGAATGCAAAAATAAAAAATTAATCTTTGTGGTTCAGTAAAACAAACTAAACAGCAACTCATAAGGGAACAAAATAAAGGGGGAAAAGTCCTCTGTTTATTCTGGTGAGGGTAATGGCCTGGGGAAGAAGGAATACTTGCTTTGAAAAGAATCTGAGAATCAGTCCACACTGATTGAACTCACTTCAGTTAGCATCAGTTTTACTGATCAAGCTAATTACATTTACATCACTGAGACATCAGATTAAGGTATCTTGGTAAGACAGAACCAAAAGTATCTTGTTTAGTTAAATAAAGCACATAAAGGAGACAAGTCAGATTTACATAAAGGAGACAAGCCAGTTATGTTGCATAAAGAGCCCAATTACATTTCTGGATATTTTAACTGACGAGCAGGAAGCGCATTGCTATAAAGATGCACTATATACAAGAAACTATCACCTAAAACATGCACCCCCATAAGCAAAGTGCTGGTTTAATTGCCATTAAATAAAAGAGAAGCCAAGCTGCTGAGATCACCATTAATTTGAAAACTTTCAAAAGTGTCACACTGAAGTCATGCTGGACTAATAGGAACTAATGGGAAATAAGAGCCAGACTTGGAAGAGCTGATGCTATTTGGCAGTGGCCAGGAGATCAAATTTCAGTTACAGATACAGTACCAACTAAAACTTCTGAGGAAACAGGTTCTCTCAACTATTCTGTACACATCCAACCAAATCATTTAATACACATCTAAGTCTTCATGAATGGCTTGTCGTGAAAAAGCTAATCGGATAAATAAAGGAGCCTGCCACTGAGCTCAGGTATATCTGTGTACGAGGCTCTGCTTCTATCTCTGAAATATGAAGAGCAAAGATGAGCCCAGCAATTTGCCCATAACATTGGTTTCTTACATAAACTGAACACTGATTCCGGAGTGAAGTCCGCAACCTTCTTGTGACACACTACCTGTGCAAATATCCTGCAGTGTCACCAAAGTACCACTCTACATACATTCACAACTCTCGTGGCTAACCAGAGGAATGAGGGCTAAAATATAAAAAAGAAAAATCTGAAATCATGACCCCTCATTTTTAGTGGGGCATAAACAAAAAACTCACTTAAGGGACAAAGATACATCCTTGTTGAAGATGTGTTTTTCTTCAATATTTTGCCGCCTCTAATCAAATGCAATCAGTTCACATTTGACATAGGAATCACCCAGTTTGAGTACTGACACTAAAATATTAATGTTGCTATGATATTCCATATCCTATTTCTATGCTCACTGCAACTGGTTTTATCTATAACAAATCTGCACCTTCTCCACATATTTGATGCTAAGAGAGGGCTGAAGTTCTTACTCTGGCAAGAATCCTATTAATTTCAATGGGAGTTTTGCCTGAGGAAGGGACTCAGGATCACACCCCTAAGCAATTTTAGGACTTGAGAAGTACTTGAGAAAGTATTATGGCAAATGTTTTCTGACAAATCATTTATACAAGGCAGAATGCAGAGATTTTTTAATCTTTTGCAATTGCACTCTGGAGGTATCAGTTCTGTATATTTTGCAGTGCTTTGGTGTTCACCCCTGCAGCAAATACACAATTAGGGTGATCAGATGTCCCGATTTTATAGGGACAGTCCCAATTTTGGGGGCTTTTTCTTATATAGGCTCCTATTACCCCCCCACCCTCTGTCCCGATTTTTTACACTTGCTATCTGGTCACCCTATACACAATATCTGCATGCAGCATGGCTAAATGAAAATATAGGATATCCCTGTCACATGACTAAATTAAAACCTATAAAATAATACTGGCATTATAAAATTTGTGTTAAAACTGATAACAGCGATTCTGATTTACTGACGATGAAAATATATAACATTTTTCTGTCAGAACATTTATCAACACTTGGCAACCCTAGACTAACTTGACATGTAAAATGATCAAAACGGATCTTGTATGTAATCTTTTCCATTTATTTTTATTTATTTTAGTTATGATAAAATTTATCAGTGTGCACAGGAAGACTGAGCTTGAAAAGATTTGATTAAACAAAATTCCTGTTGAATTTGGCTAGTTGTATTTTTAATGTGAGATTACAAAATAAAATACTCTCAGAATATCTCACCTGTATTTCAGCAGTAAATGAATCTACCTGATAATGCTAAATCTGTATTAACTTTTATAGTTTAAAACCCCTGAATTCTGAACTAAATGACATGTATTTACTATATATAGTATTTACTAAAAAGTATCTATTTTGCACCTTTATTCTGAACTTGTTTAAGGATAAGCAAAGTTATTTCTGTAACTGCCAGTAACATCAAAATACCCGTGAGTGGACCATTTTAATCAGTTTTATTGATTCATGCTTTCAGTTCTTATTCAGTTAAAAACAAGGCACATTAAATATATTCTCTTATTGCTCTATAAATGCATGCGGCTCATTCTGTATATCAAAAGTAATAAATAATGGCAATAAAACACTGAGACAGTTATAAAAGTGACAATCCAGCCTCAAACACAGTATTTAACAGTCCAATATAGAACAATAACCCAACACAATACATAAAAGTGCCACATGGAAAAATATGCAGTATACATTCTTCCCCCCTCCTCCCCCCCCACAGACACTATTGGGCTTATAGTTTTTATTTAAACAGTAGTTGTTTCATACTAGATTAGAACAATGCAGGACAATGAAATTTTACAGCTGAATTGACCTGAACAGTAATCATGAAATAATCTTTTTTCAAAACAAAGTGTGTTAATGAAATCAAATAATTCTGGATTTTTTCATTTTACTATTTAAACTATTATATATAAATAATATATGCAACTTTTTATGTTGTACAAAGTAAGTATTTATACACATTCTACTGTGCCACGAAAAACCAAAAAAGCAGAGGGCTAAGACATTTATTGCAGCTACAATTCAAAGTAAATCAATATAAGAGGACAGGCACACAGCCTTGAAAATCCCTTTACATTCTGCATGTTATATTTACATTAATAAAGCAAAAGAACAGCACGGAGTGAGTATGTGGTAGACAGTCTAGGCTTTACAGTGAAACCTCAATTATCATTCTTAATAGTATAACTTTTAAGGGAGTAGAAGGGGAACTGTTTTAAAAGGTGTACTGAACCATAAAAAATATGTTAAATGCAGTGGTTTTCTTCGCCTGACCTGAAAAAGCCTCTTATATGTCACTTGCAGCCATTACACTTTAAAAATTATTGGTAGCATAATGTCTTTTTGAAAAATACAAAACAAAATTCTGTATTATTGTACCTTGATTTCCTCCCAGTTCTGGAATATGTGGCAAAATTGTTATTGTGTTCTTTACTCTTTACCTTGAAAGAACATTTGACACAAATAGCTTTATATCTCAGAAATACAGATATACATTTTATCCAGTGTATACTGACATATTTCAATGCACAAACATAATAGAGAAACAATCCTATGGCCCTTTTTGTTCATAAATAGGCCTCATATAATCAAGTGTGCACAAGGACTTAATTCACATAGATTGAGCCATACTAGCGAGTGCTCAGTGGTCTCAAAGGCAAGGAAAGTTGGTTCCCCACTGCAATGTGTACAATAAGGTACAAAGCATCTTGATGTTAGGAAAATCTAATAATGAAAAATCATTTAAAAGGATTTTACCTGGGACTTTTTAGAAGACTGCCCCCCCCCCCCAAGATTTTGCTTAGACTAAGTGCTCCATATTAATTTAAGAATTGCAGGTGGGTTTTTCCTCCTTCCATTTTTAGATAGATACAGTTTTTAATAGCTGGAAACTTGCTAGACCAAAATATTCACACACTACCACCTGCAGTTAGCACTATTATCATAGTTACTATAAATCCTCAGCACTTATATACTTTGGATATGAATTTTTTTTTGAAATTGACTTTTTCAGAACTGTGCTGCTTGCAGAATATTAACTTGGTATCATGTTAAGGAATTTGCAAAGCAGGATTAAAATTAATCAGATTTTGCGTTTAGTTGTGTACAGATGTGGTGGCACTTTAAAGTCAAGGCTTCTGGTTTGAGATGTAAACTGGTATTTATACTCAAAAGGAGTATTATGAAAGAGACTCACCAATAAAATATGCATTCATTTTCCCCTCCCTGTCACAGATCAGGCAGAAATCCTCCATCTGATCTTAATGCTGATCATAGCCAATTTAATAATAGGAAGAGTTGCAGGGTAAATAGCCAGGTGGAGCATGTGTTGAGAATGGCTCAAATAAATGGTCCAAAAATTGGATCTTTCGCCTTTGCATTAATTTGCTGAATAGCCCTTACAACTTTTAAGTAAGGCCTGCTGGAATGCAAAGTAACTTTCCCATTTAAGTGTACATTTTGCAAATATTAAGTGGCTAGGATTAGTGCACTATGGCAAAGTTCTTGTTTTACATACTTTCAGTATTTGTCTAAAAGTACAAAAACAAACAGTATGAGACTTTATAGTAGACTCCAATACCTGCTAGACAAGCATGGTTTTCACACTTATAGGAGGAGGAGTGAAAGCTGTACCCATACATTTTTAACTCTAAATTATAACTCATCTATGAGACTTTTGGGTTTTTTGTCCAATCTTGTGCTCTTCCAGTCTCATGCTGTCAAATTTTTATTGCCAGAAATCTGTCTGGCAGTAAAATTGGTGCCATTGAATGAGAACAACATTGAGAAGTAGTGAAGTGACTATCTATGTAACGTTCTATAAATATCACTACGACTCCTTATCAGGATGTTTAATTTAGGCAACGCTCAAGATATTTCTTTGTGGCATCCTCCTGAAACCTAAATGTGAACATTCCCCTTCCCCCCACCAAAATGATTCCTCTCTTCCTTTTTGTGGACAGGCACTTTGAACACATATGGTCTTGCACATATGCAGAATACTTTTAATGATGTGGATCTCAGGTAGCAGTCACTCTCTGTGCACCATTTATTTTTAAGGGTGAAGATTATCTAAAAGCTTAACAAAAGTTCTGAGAAGGAGTGTCTGTGAACAAGCCTTTTGCAGACTCTATTCTGAATTCCTGCAAATAATGTCTATCTCTAAAGCATGTCCAGTCCAAAAGGCCATATTTTAGAGTATTAATATCAGCAAAGAAAATAAGGAAAAGATAAATGTATCAGTGTGTTTATTCTACGTGATCTGTATCTGGCGGTCAGGGTATACAAAAACAGACATTTGAAAGCATTGGAATATTTTTCAGCACTGAACGAGGCAGCTACACATAGACAAACTTGTAGCTGTAAGCAGGTTTTGTACTTCTCAAACTCACAGTCCACCACCACTTCGGTCTACTGGAATAACAACTCTCTCACGTAGGTTCTCTTCAGCAGTTTTCATAAGTACAGCCAATCGGCTTCCAGACACATATCCTTTCTGAATAGCACTCATGAGCTTAAAAAAATAAATGTTTACAGCATATTAATGATAGTAGCCAAATTTACTTGCCGGACAACACTTAAAGAGATACTAACCCCAAAGGCTGAAGTCTTCCTTGCACTGGGGATTCCACCCATTGGTGGCCAACCAGTAAGGTAGCTGCAACTAAAGCAAACCCATCATGCAGACAAGGTAAATTGCTCTGAGCTGCTATTTCCATTGATGCAGCCTACCCCTGCTTGAAACCAGGATATACTGCACTGGTGTAAATCAGTTTGTAGCTATGTACACTGTCTATACCAGGGGTTTGGAATGGTTGCAGCTTCCCCTGATAGCTGGTTACCAATGGCTGAAATTGAGACAAATCTCCAGTGTAAACAATGCCAGAGTTAATGAAGTATGTTGTCCAAACCAGTAGCAAATGTTAAAACACAACAAATAATGCTGTTGTTATATGTTTTAAACAAAATAGTAGGTAATGCTTTCTAGGCCTGGATTGTGGCGCCCTTTAAATGTACATTTTCTAGTATGGCCAGTGGTAGTTTTGCCTGTGTATGGGCTGCAGGAGATGTACAAATTACGGATGTGATATATTTGTAAGTAACAGTGCAGTGGACCCCCCTACACCATGGCTTTCTAAAGCCATTCATTACAACCAAGCTTGCAAGGTAAATCATATGGGTGAATTATTTTTAAATCTGAAAAGAGTCACAAAGATAGAAAAGGAGAACATGGTTCCTGATCTACCACTGCCCCTGCAATGTACCTTTCTCACTAAGCAGTCTTATTGTAGTGATCGTGTACTAGACTTCCACGATTCTTCTAAATCCAAATTTCTTTAGACTTTTAAAACTAGTTTGCATTTAAGTCCTTGAAACTGGACTCTCAGCACTACCCTAATGAACATACTCTAGTGTTAGACTTTAGCTTTTTATTTTAAAAATCGATGGATAAGATCCGCATTGGATTTGAAATTACATGTAGTCAGCTGGTAAGAGACTTTCTAATACAAAAAGCAATTGGCACTTACAAAATATGATTTCTTCCTCCCAACAGCAGCTAAGTAGCCACCTCACTTCAGATTTCTTCCCTTTTTTCAAAACTATCACAGGGAGACTTGGGCCTATAGAAACCTGGAGAATAATTAACTTCCAAGAGAATTTCTAGTAGAAAAATCTGCCAGGCCCCAAGGGGAGCATGCCACAGAGGACCAATTCATCCAGTCCCTCCTCCTCCTGTTTAATTGCTCTTTCCCATCTTCTGTGCCCTCCACCTATAATTTCACATGGTTTCACTACCTCTGGTCCACGTAAGTGAAGGTAGCATTGGGCCCTTGAACAGTACTCAAGAAAACTACTTGCTGTCCAAAAAATATCCAAATATCTACACAAGTAATGTTAAAGATCTGCCGGATCCTCAGCTGGTGTAAATTGTCATAGTTCCACTCTCGCCAATTGACACAGCCACGAAACTGGTCTCTGTGATGTAACAGACTAGTGATCACAAATGCATTAGCGACCCAGATGCTGATGTGTTCCTCTACTCAGGTCTTACTCTACAAGAATCAGGAAAACATCTTTTTATCTTCCTTCCTCCAGTATTGATTTGTGTGATATCAGTATGGTAGCAAAACATGCAACACTCATTTTACTTATCTGACTTTTCTCTTAAAGACAAGACTAGAACTGAGCAAACACTTTGTAACAACGTATCTAATGAATTTAGCTTCTGCTTCTGTTTGTGATACATCTGTGAGCATCATAATTTCTTCATGATTATTCTTTATTTAAACATTCCTAACTTTTTTTTTTTAACTCATTAGATAGACTGCAAACAGTTTCTGAAAGCATTCATTGTTGACTGTTTGCAACTGGTCAGAAAAATCACATGGCAGTGCTCTGTTCCCCACTTGGATAAGTGAGCAAGCACTTTGGCACACATTCAAATACAAATTTCCACACGTATTGCAAACATAAATTTCCACAAACTTTCTGCCAGGAAACGTAATCCAATGAAAGTTTTCAGAAAGCAAACACAAAAGGAGCATGAGCATAAGTTCCACACGTTTAATTACTTTGGTGGCAAAAATCAAAAGGTGTACTTTATTACTTGTTACCTTTTTTACTAGTTATTTTAAAACTTAATTTATAGTAGTGCACAATATGCTGCATGCTGTCCACATACATAGAAGACATTCAGCCCAAATGTACAAAAGGTCTGATTATTGCAACTTTGAGGTACATGAGCTCAGTAACTAGATTTCAAACATTTATTTTCATTTATTTTTTAAGGAATCGGTTTCAAAATGTGGCTTACAGTGCATTTTTGAAACGCAAAGGATAAACTAGAAGCCACCAATAATTACAGTTTTTAAAAATATGCGAAAAGTGCTGTCATTCACATTTTGGAAGTATTAAAACCACAGAACATACAACCTCTAAAGAGTATTGAGCACAATAAACACTGCATGATTAATTGCCAGTTTTCGGTTTCTTAATTATAGTGCACCCCAATTAACCAATATACCACACTCAAACAGAGAGAGTTCTATTTATAAAATGCAAAGTCACATCTCTTCTTCCCCAGTTGAAACTTTTATATAAAAAGGGGGGCTCTCTCTCAATTGCCTGAAAAGATGTGTAGATTTTTTTAAAAAGAAAATGTATTAATATGTCATCATAGGACTATTTTTTCCATTTTATTTTAAATGTTTTTTGGTCACTATGTTTTAGGCAAATAAATCCTCCTTTTTTGCAATGCTGGACATAAGCTGTGAAAATTTTCTGCATTTAGGTTCAAGAATGCTCTTATCTACAGCTCATCTCCAGAGAGACAATTACCATTTCCTTTGCCTTGATCTTGTTTGTTTAACTTGACACAGTGAAGAAAGGGCTGACATTGACCAAAATCCCCAGCATTAATTTATCACATGTTCGGCATTCATCATTGCCGTGATTCAGGAAAGATTCTGGCAGTCATTTAAAATACCTGCCCAATAAAGACTACAAAAACAGACCTGGCTGGCTGAAAACAAAAATTGCTCATGTGAGGGGAGTCAAATGGATGGAGGCAAACAATTCAGTGGGATCTTTAATGCCCTCTTTTTTTTTTTTTTTTTTTTTTTCTTGTAAAGCATTTGCAGAAAGATGCATAGACAACTGATGTTAATGTCCCCCTTTCATGCACTCTGATGCCTTCTCTCTTTAGATCATTCAGAAATTAAGCAGGACAATATGGATGGCATACACAACACATTTAACCTGTCGCTACATGCCCCCAATACTTTTTCAGTGAAGCTTTTAATCAATAGTCCTATTAAGTATGAACAAATGCTATTGTTTTAACTGTGCAGCAGCTGGCCAAGTTGTGCCCTCAAATGTGTGGGTGGCTCACACCTAATTTGAAGGAAGCAGCAGACATGACTGAGGGTAGGATTCAGCCCTCCACTACTGAAAAGGATACCCCTACAAACCACAGGATATACTGTCTGGACCTAGGGAGGTTTGTTTCGGCATAGGAAAACTCCTTGAGCAGGGCCGGCTCCAGGCACCAGCTTACCAAGCAGGTGCTTGGGGTGGCCACTTTGGAGAGGGGCGGCACGTCCAGCTGTTCGGCGGCAATTCGGCAGACAGTCCCTCACTCCTGCTTGGAGCGAAGGACCTCCCGCCGAACTGCCGCCGCAGATCGCGATCGCGGCTTTTTTTGTTTGTTTGTTTTGTTTGGCTGCTTGGGGCGGCCAAAACCCTGGAGCCGGCCCTGTCCTTGAGTTTCAGAGTTGCTTGGGAATTCTATGGGGGATAAGGGGTATTTCGCCCTCTTGCATTGCCTAGGCACCGTGGCCTTAAACAGCTTCTGGGGACTCTTGACAGCATGTGCCACCCAACTGCAGCTGTTCCCTGATGGAATCTCCACAGCATGGACACCAAATCCACATAAATTACTACTGCAGAATTGATCAGCAGTGTATTGTTCTGTTTCGCCCCTCAAGTTCGCTAGGAGACTTACAGAAAGTGATGGGCTCCTAACCCTATCCTTAAAGGTAGGGTTCTACATGGAGATGCATATACAGGGTTTGAGTTTGCAGCAACCACCATTAGTCATTTCTGTGTTGCCCCCAGTTCAGATCTGCTGGTTTATGTCCTCTCTCACAGAAGTCAAGGGGAGCATGAAGTCTTTTGTTCTTTCCCCACAGCAAATCTTTTAGTTAGGTTACTTTTTTTTTTTTTTTTAAGTACAGAAGACAGCCCACTATTTAACCTCCTGATAGCGGGAGGCAGACAAACTCCATGTTTAAAAAGAAAACTCCTATCAGTCATGGATGGATGATACCTACTAGCTCATCTATTATGTCTCCTTGCCAATGCAGGACAGGCAATCTACGCTTGCGGTGAAATCCTGGCCCCACTGAAGGCAATATTCAAAATTCCTATAGATTTCAATGGGGCCAGGATTTCAGCCTCAGTAAATTCTTCACTGCAACAGTTAACTTGGGTTCCTCACACCTTGTCAACTGCTGGAAATGGGCCATTTTGATTAAAAAAAAAAAAAAAACTTTTTGTAGTGGTAAACTCTCCTGCCTGTAATAGCTCACTTTAACTGATCACTCTTGTTATAGTGTGTATGGCAACACCCATTGTTTCATGTTCTCTGTGTATATGTGTATATATAAAAATATATATATAAAATCTTCCTAATGTATTTTCCACTGCATGCATCCGATGAAGTGGGTTTTAGCCCACGAAAGCTTATGCTCAAATAAATTTGTTAGTCTCTAAGGTGCCACAAGTACTCCTGTTCTTTTTGCAGATACAGACTAACACGGCTGCTACTCTGATACACTCAAGTTACTACACTCGAGCTAGCCTAGTCTTCTGCTTTGTGGTCACTCTCACTCAGAGCTAGTCTCTAGAGAGAGAGACCACAATGTGCAACACTTGAGCTACACAGAAGGATTCTATTAGAGGCTGATGAGTTGCTGTGACGTGAGCTGATGCATCCCCACTGCATTACTGTGCTGTTGTTAGCCAACCATACCCACTGATGTGGCTAGTTGGCTGGATCTTAAAGCACAACCCAACTCAAACTAGAGATTTGTGTGCTGGATGTCAATTGGGTTAAGAAAAAAACTGAGTTATACTTCAAGCTAATAAAGTAGTGAAAACAACCTCTTAGTCTTTCTCTCCACTGCTTTGTCCAGACATAATGGTCATCACTAAAAAAAAAATTATAAGCACATGCTGCAGCATTTGCCCTTACAAGGATAGACTCAGAGTATAGGAAATTTTGTGATCAATACAAATACTGGTGTAGACATTGTTGGTATTTCTTAACGTTGATACAAGCATTGTCCACCTTTAGGCAACATAAATTCATATAAAATCAATAATGAATAAAAAATTAATGGCAACTTTGTAAAATTATATGTACAAACTCTACATCTAGCTTTGATAATTAATTTCCAATATAAAGAGCAAAAGGAGATGAGAGTTCTTTTGTTCCTTTCATTACAACTAAAATAGAAAACCACTCACCTGCAAAAACTCATTGAGTTCAACCTGCCCGTTTTTGTTCAAATCTACCTCATTTAAAATCTCATGAAGCGTATTTTCATCAATTTGAATGCTGATGCTCTAAATAAAACAACAACACAACAGGCAAATCAACTGGATCAGTTAAACATGATTTATGCCATACTACACAACTGAGATAAGAATTCAAAAAATCAAAAGAGAAATGTTACCTCTAACACACTTTGAACATCCAGTATGGTAATAAAGCCTTTCTTTTCTTTATCAAACATGTGGAATCTCTTTTTATATCTGCAAAATAGGATTATTAATAGAAAAGGTATGCACAAAAGATTGACAGAAATATCTTCCCAGGGACTATCTGGGAGGTCCATTTATACTTCATTTACCTGTCAATATCTGAAGGTATAAGAGTGATTTCAGAGCTGTCTGTTAATTGCTCTGATTTTGCCTTGTAGCCCATTTCATAATACAGAAACTTTTTAGCAGATTCAAGTTCTTCCTAAAATATGAAAGAAACAGAGTCTCAGTTCTAGAATACTGAATATTTACATGCTGAATTTCTTCTATACCGTAATATTTCATTGGCTCTTTTCACACACTTATAATTGCTGGTCCTTAGAGGAATATCAGCATTTGATGGCCAAAAAAGTGCTTAAGAGTGAACAAGATCATTAAGATAAGGAACCATTTCATGCTTCACCTAGATCACTAGGTTTGATGTACAAGTGTTCAAGTGTTGATTGTCAATTGATAATTACACTGAAGACATGGAATGCAAAGATTTTTAGGGCCATACCATGCCCTCAATCCACACATGCAACTCACAGTGATGTCAGCAAAAATAGCACTTGCAGATCAAGTCCACGAAATTGTCTTTAATTAAGAATTGGTATCTTATTCTTTGCTTATTTAAGAGTTGTGGGGTGGCGTTTTTGGTATTTAACATTTTGTGTGGAAGGCCATAAAATGCATATTTACCTGAGAGATTGGCTCTGACCCTCCCAGCTCCCTTCAATATTGTAGTCAAATGAGAATTCACAGCCTTAAATCAAATGATCACATACTATTTCTCAAATATATAACACAGTATATTAGCTTATTTTCTACAACCTTAATTACCATTATGTAGTATCTTTAGTACTATGGTCAATGTATGCCATACAAGTCACCAATACAAAGAGTTCACAGTAAACCTTACTTACTCAATATATTATAGATAGCACATATCAATAGTACAAATTTGCTGGGCATGTGTGTGTGTGTCCCCAAGTTTATAACCAGGGCACATATGTGGCAAAGATTTACACATGTGATTAAGTCAATATCTTCCATTGTTTGTTACAGTGCTGTTGTACCTCTATTGGTCCCAGGATATTAGCGAGACAAAGTGGGTGAGACTATAATATCTTTTATTGGACCAACTTCTGTGGGTGAAAAAGACAAGCTTTTGAGCAGAACTCTTTTTCAGGTCTTTAAGGATATGAGGAGAACTACTGAGCTTATCAGGACTATTCACATGCTTCATGTTAAGCATGTACACAAGTCTTCACAGGATCAGGACCTAAGTTAGTTTTGAAGTTAAATGGTCTCCTCCCCTGGAATACTTAAGGAATGCTGTGTTGATAATATACTGCACTATCTCACCCCCAAACAGCAACAGAGATATACTGGACCATAATGAAAATAGAGCATATAAATAGGAATGGAAAAAAAAAACACATTTAAAGATGCTACATATGTAGTTACTGTAACGGGATGATCTGCCCCTGTAACGGCCAAGGGTCCTGGGGCCAGTGAGTGCTGTACTAAGGCAGAACCCTGTTAAAAACAGATTAATGCCTGGCAATTTGCAAGGGATCAGGTGATTGGCTGATAAGCACAGGATTCTGATAAGGGCTGAAAGAACTGAGAGAGGAGCACTGTAAGCAGCAGGTTGGCTCTGGCAGCAGTGGGACGCCCAGACAGGTGGCTTGTAGGACTGGGAAAGAGCTACCAGAGCTGGGGGACTGCTCCCACAATGAAGCCCTGAGGTAAGGGAAAGGGACCTGGTATAGCCATTGGATTTACGTTGAACTGTTTATTTGGTTTTTTCTCTGAAGACTGTTGGTACGACCAATAAATGAAGCCCTGAGAAAAAGGGGCTGATTCAGAAACTGGGCATGGTGTCACTCCTTCCTGGGCTGGAGGGAGACCCCAGCAGTCTACACTTACAGAAACTATGTTATTTGTATTGTTGGAGAAATGGTGTGTGATCATGCAACTAAAGACTGTATCATAATGCGTATGCACAAGGGGGCAGAGAAAGGTTGCCATGCAATCTCAGTGTTGACATTTTCTGACTGTTTTGCAACCTCAGCACTCTTAACCTAATGTTTTGGACAGAATTATATTAATCCTAACACTTACTAATTTACCACAATGATTTTATTTTAAATGTAATTTCTTTTCTCTCTCTATTTTTAACCAAATAAACCTTCCAGTTAGGTTACTGTAGCTATAGTCTGACAACCCTTCCCTTCCTCCTTCAGGATACATACCAAGCAAATTAGCACACATCTGTGATATAACTGCATCACTCTTTTTATGCATCCCTCTGGAAAGGCTCAAAGTCACCACAAGTCCTCCAGCTGGGAGAATTCAAATGATACTCCTGGGGGACTTCTTGCTACTGTGTGTGCGGAATTCATAGCTCAGTGGTTTGAGCATTGGCCTGCTAAACCCAGGGTTGTGAGTTCAATCCTTGAGGGGGCCACTTGGGGATCTGGGGCAAAATCAGTACTTGGTCCTGCTAGTGAAGGCAGGGGGCTGGACTCGATGACCTTTCAAGGTCCCTTCCAGTTCTAGGAGATGGGATATCTCCAAATTCATGGCCCTTGCAGATTTCTTTGCTTCCCCACAGAAAAATTACTTTCTGACAGGGAAGCTGTAAGACCAGTCGTGCACCACTCCCTAGCTGCACAGGTTCATCATTTCAGGCACCTGGAGCAGCCGGCGGAGAGGTAAATCACCGCAGAGCTGGAGACACCCCAGCCAGTGGCTCCTACCATGAGCCGGGATCAACTGCTAATCCTGGCTGGACTGGAGACAGGAAAGGACGGGCCTTCCTCTTCTCCTGCAAGGAGTGGCTGGGGCTGTGTCAGACGCACACCCAGAAACCTCTTCCAGCTTCAGGAAGCTCAGCATCATCTCCTGCTTTCTGCCCCCATTGCTCCTCAGCTGTGCGGGGGGGGGAGGGGAAGGGGTCACTATATGGGGAGCTGTTCCCCCATCCACCCAACCCCCATGCATCCAGACCTCCCATACCCAGACACCCCCATCAAGCCTCACCCCATTCACCCCAAACCCCCTAGTCTCCCATACCCTAACTCCACCCTACTGAATCTCAACCCCTGCATCTGAAGCCCCCTGCACCCAGAGCCCCTGCCTCCAGACCCAAACCCCTGCACCCAGTCTACCCCCATACAGCTTCCTGCACTCAAACTCCCATTCTGATGAGCCCCACACCTCTGCACCACCCTGAGCCCCCACATCCAGACACCCACATCACTGACCCCCAATTAGCTGCACCCAGACCTCACCAAACTCCACTCTCCAAGCACCCAGACTCCCCTGCTGAGATCCCCACACCCAGACTCCTCTGCTGAGCCCCAACCACTTTCACCTGGAAGCCCCTGCAGAGTCCCATTGCCCCTGCACCTGGATGCCCCCAATGAGCCTCTGTGCATCCAGATCCCCCCAAATCTAGACCCCCACATTGAGCTGCCTGCACCCAGATTGTCCCACACAATCCTCTCACCCCACACCTGGATCCCCACACACTGAGCCCCTCCACACTTGGATCCTGCTTGATTAAGTCTGCCTGCCCCACACCCGGTAAGCTTGGGACAGAGGGGCAGGGCCTCAGGGTGTTTCTGGGGCAGGCCCAGGCCTTGTGCTGTGCGAGGGTCGGGTGCAGCCTCACCACTGAGTCAGGATGGGGGGTGGAGAGGCTACAGGGTGATCTCCCACCTTCATGCACTGCCATGCTGGGGTCTCTGCATTTACTGACTGACAAATAAAACTTGCAGAATTTTAAAATATTGTGCGCAGATTTTTTAATTTTTTGGCACAGAATTTTTATTTTTTTACACAGACTGCCCTCAGGAGTAAAATGAGCTTCTTTCTGAACTTTAATACAACTTCTAACCGGCTAAAAGGTATCGTGAATGAGCAATAGGAGGCTTTACGTTCTCTTAGAGCTGAGAGAACTACAACATGCATGCAGGTCCTGCCCTCTTCAAGAGGTGTGAGTGAATCAAGCTCAAACCTGAGCATCCTGCTTGGACCCAGCACTATCTCTAAGTGAATGAGCCAGCCCACATTACTGCACTTTTCTCCCTGGCACTACTCCTCATGGTGCAGGCGCATTTTACAGCATTAAGTATGTGATCCTGCAAGGTGCTGGTCACTCAGCTTCCAATGAAAGTGAAGGATGCTCACCAGGGCTGCCCAGAGGATTCAGGGGGCCTGGGGCAAAGCGGGGGAGCTGCAGCACTTGTACTCACCCAGTGGCAGTCTGGGTCTTCGGCAGCATTTCGGCAGCAAAGGGCCCTTCAGTGACTCCGCGTCTTCGGCAGCACTGAAGGGCCCCCCTCTGCCGAAATGCTGCCGAAGACCCGGACTACCGCTGGGCCAGGGCTCCCAGGGCATTTCGACAGCAGGGGGCCTTTCAGTCACTCCACGTCTTTGGAGCACTGAAGGGCCCCCCGCCGCTGAAGACCTGGACCGCCGCTAGGCCAGGGCTCGCAAGGCCCTCTGGGCGGCCCTGATGCTCACCACCTGGTCCCCATGTGGACCAGGTCCCATATCGCTAAATTTCAATGGCTTCTCAGAGATGAGGGAAAGGAGAGAGAAAGATGACTTTGGGACTATTAGTGAGGCCAATAGGGGTATCAAGCCCAACTTGATCATCAGTTCACAAAGGAAGCCTTATAAGAGAGGAGAAGGAAGACAAGAGGGATACAAAGAAAAAACAATGGGCAAATGCCACGCAAGCTTCCCTTCCACAGCTCTACCAACGAACAGCAGTCCTGACTTGAAACGCTCCTACTATTCAAATTTCGTGTCTCGCAAACTGACTGGCCAGTTGTGCCAAATTTCATGTTGAACAAAATGTCCACTAAGGAACAGGATGAAACCTCCAATTTTACTCTCACTTTTAAGTTAAGCAGCACAGCACTATAGATTCTGATCTATTCAGACTAGCTGGAACTGGTTTGATAGCTTTGTTTTTATAATGGCGTATGCCAAAAGATCATTCTTGTGGGAAGAAAAGGGCATTTGCAATGTTCTATTAAACCAGTTTAGACATGCATTTGTTAAGATTGAAATTGATTAAGGAAAACAAGAGTAGAGCCCTGCAGCAGGATTGGGATTCTGCATGCCCCACAGGACCCACTGCCATAATAACGGGAGTGGGTTAAACATACTTTGTTGCAGGCGGGTTTGGGTGGGCAAAAAAACAGACTGTGGTAACCTGCAAGAAAACACAATCTTTTATCAGTTTGTCATAAATAGAATTTCAGCAATGTAAAGCAAGTTTTTCTTTTTTTTAAATAAAGATTTTAATTCTTAAATTTAAGTGAAGGATAGAAAGATTTTATGTCTATTATAACAGAGGTTAAAGTATATTTTTATATGGCTTAAGCAAGATTTGTTTTATTCTTTTAGTGGTAAAAATTGTGTCTGAATGTTTATATATATTAACCGACCATGTGGATTTTTGGTTGTTGTTTTGGTTTTTTCTTTGATTTTTTTTTTAAAAGCATGAGGAAATTTCTCTCTTGTGGGATCTGTGGGAGGGAGCAGGATAAAAATGCAAGAAACAATGCGGGAGCAGGATTTAAAAAAATAATCCTGCACAGGGCTCTACAAGAGAGTTTTTAAAAAGTTCCAGTTCTAAAGTGCCTTTTGTACCTTTTTCTTCTGTTCACTCCAGTGAAGTTCCTTCCCCATTATATCAATAATTCTTGGTAGGGCTTCATCAGCGGCTTGCACGTTCAAGAAGGCCAGCCGAGTGCGACGTGAAATCATATCCACTGCAGTGCAGGCATACTCTTTTACCCCATACATAATCTAGGATATTAGAATTGGATAAAAAGATAAAAAGAAAAATGTAAGATTCTACAGTGTTTGGACATGGGAAAAGGCTGATCCTATGTGGGAATGGGGGAAAAAATAGCATGAAGCTTTGGTAAATGGGGCGGTAAGGTGAACAAGAGCACTGGAGGGAGCTGATATGGAACCTTATGTGTACGTGCACACAAGGCCATAATTTGCTTAAGTGATTGAAGAAAATGGGATTTGTATGAAGCAAGCCCCCCTTTTTTTGCTACAATATAAAAAAGCATCTGGGCTCACGTGTCTAAATGCTTTTAATAAAAAGTTCAGAAAAAAAAATTATTCCATGTTTTACTCAAATAAATGTATGTTTACATGCCAGATACAGTCTCCATCCCCCTCTCCTACTTCACAGGGAGGGTGACTAATAATCACCACAAATTACAGAGACAATAAGCTAGCCATTTTCACATACCTCAGCTTCAATATAAGGAAATTCAGATACAAGGCGTTTTCCAACAATAGGCCACCTCTTTCCAGTAACTTGGGCTATTTTGGCCACCTCAAAAGCCTTGTCACCATATGTAGAAGCAAGGTGCTGAGCCACCTACAGAATTAAGAGCACATTTAGCGAACACTACGTCCCAGCACCTTCTGAAGCACAGCTGAATATATATAAGCTAGTCTTGTCAGTTCTCCCATAGCCTGTAATAAATAGGCTGAGGATGGTATTAGATTTTGATTGTGTGGGAGGAAACAAGTTGCGTTGTGAATGCTTAGACCAGCACTAACACTACTATGCATGTATCAATGTAGCAGTGACTAATGATGCTTCAGCTCCTTTCTGCTACTGTGATCACCTCTGAAGAATAGATTTTGTTGGGCTTGAGGTGCCAAAGACCTAGGTTGTCATACATGTTTAAAAACAGAGGGCATAGCTTTGTGATTATGCAGACGCTGAAATAAAAAATGCACATGGCTTTTAGTACTCCACTAGCAAAGAAAATTTATGACTGGATTTCTCTCTGATACAATTATTTCTGCCCTGACCAAACAGTGTAGTCTTATGCCACTTTGAGAGACCTTAACACAGGCTGTGCTGCCTCTGTTTATTTATTTGTTTTAATGTTATTGATAACTAATACAAACACTGAGTAGAAATATAGTTGACTCACCTCACTTTCCAGTCCGTAATCTTGGACCAGCCTAATGTAAAGAGTAGGACTCCAGTCCTTAGCCCCCTGCAGTAAAAGTCCTACCGTCTTACATGGACCTGCCTTTAGGTTGTGAGCCTGGATGGCTGCATCAATGGTATCTTGTGCCATGGAGCGATAAGTTGTCCATTTCCCACCTGCAAGCAATTTGTTTTGGTAAACTAGTGGAAGTGTGTTGCATTGGCACTGGACTTCAACTAGTAAATCACTTGTTCGCTACTAACTAAATAATATCGCTTGTTTCTTCAAATCTGTTGTACAAACATTCACTACCTTCGACTTAATACACTGGGGAATCCTGACAAAGCCATATGAGATATCTGAAATGGATTTCCAGTACCTGCTATAGTAACAAGGCCACTGTCACTAACAGCAACAACGTGATTCCGAGATATTGACTGGGTGTCTTTAGAGCTGGGATCTGTGACAAGAGGACGAATGCCGCTCCATGCTGCCAAGACATCTCCTCTTCTCACTGTTTAGAAGCAAATAATGGCCAAACAGAATTAGAAAAAAGCCTTCAGAATTAATCAGTTTCTTATTATTTTCTGATTAAAAACAAAGATTTCATTTTCTTAAAATTACTCTGGCACAAATAATGTTTACATTTCTCCCCCCAAATTCACAGGCCAGATAGGCAAGGACAGAAGTATATGCATCCTCAGTTTGCTCACCTCCTATGTCTTAAAACAGTGTCTGTACAATGTTATTGAAATCCTATCTAATACTCACAACCCCGTTGGGAGAGAAGTATTATTATTCCCATTTTGAAGATGGGGAAATTGAAGAACAGAGAAGCTGACGTGACTTTCTCAAGGACAAGAGAGGGATTCAGTATCAGAACCGGGTTACAATTCCAAGATTCCTGGCTCCCAGTCATGTGCTCAGACAACCTCAAATATGATGGAAATTAGGATACTTGTGATAGCCTGTGGATTTTATAATTCCAGCACACTTTTTTTTATTTCTCCCTACAAACACCCTGCTCGTTTCTTTTCACTACTCTCCTTTTACAACTATTTCTAACTGCCACAACCTATGTGGCTGCATGGTATGTTTCACACTGACCTATTATTTAGTTATCTCATAGAAAGCTGGTCAGCAGCAACTTGTACATGCAACAGTCCACATACTAGTGCATCAAAACCACCTGGTCAACAACAGCTGAGTAACAATTGGTAACCAGAATCAAATAATTATTTGGATGATCCTCCTAATAGCTCAGCTGCTAACACAGTGATCCACTATGCAATATTTAGGGACATCTCAGAACCTTCTTACTTTTGGGCCAGCTAGGCTAATGATGCTTTCAGCTCTCTGCACAAAGGTTACCTAGCATCTTAGCATCTTGAGGTCACCAAGACCACAATAGAAAGTCAAAGGGAAAGTGTGGGTGAAATCCTTCACTGCCAAGCCTACACCTGTTATTTGAAAGGGGGGGAGAAGGGGAAAACACCTGGAGTCTCATCCTGCCCCCACCAAAATATTTGTCCTGATGTGGCGGTTCAGGGAGAAACAAAGAGCTTCCCCCACCGAGTGTCCAGCATGTGAGTAACCAGGGGCTGAACTTCTCCACAAAATACTTTCATGATGTATGTAGAGATGAAATGGGGGAGGGGTTCCATATCCCAGAAATCTCTCACCAGTTGAGTGGAACTGATGATGGTTTGCTGTGGGCAGAGAGAATTGGTCAGGTGGTTTTTTGCTAGGGTGGGGGTCAGGATAATAGTAATTTTATTTTTAAAAAGGAAAAGATGTTCTTTTCCTTGAAATCACTAGGTTCTCACGCTTAAGCCCTCTATTTGTGTTCTATACCTTGAGTTAGAGTTTCCTCTGGACTACCTCAAAGAGTCAGAGAGCCACTACAAGACTGACTTTTCTTTTCTTTTTTTTTTTAAACCAGAAAAGCACAGTTGGTCTCAATCAACACTGTAATTGGCATCAACACTATTTAAAATAATGCAATTGCCATTCTGCTATTCTCGCATCTTGAGGAAACTGTTTAATTAGGAGAATGTAATGGCTATTATAAAGGAACACATCGGGTCTTTCTGAGCCCTAGATGAATTAACACCACTACTACTGTGTAGCTTTATTTTTATTTTTTTTATGCCTTGTTACACGGAAGGTGAAAGATTAAACAGGTAAATGAAAGCTCGCTTTCTCCATCTCTTTCTAAGGTGTCAGGAAGGCTGGATCCAGCAGGGACAGAAGTTGAGTGAATTTATACATCATATGACCATAATATAAAAACGAACAGCTGAGACGATATACGGCGCCCAGTTACTGCTCTGAGAACAATCAGCACTACCATGTCTCAAAAACAAACAAACAAAAAAAACTTCCAGCAGTATAAGCTTTAAATTTTTTCCATTTAGCCTTTCAGTGAAGAGCTCACTCCTGCCCCTCTTGACTGACTTTTGTCCCTCAGGTTAACATGTTAAAATTATACATTTTGAAAAAGGAACTTATAACAACCCCAGTCTTTCCATGATACTGTTTCTCCTTGTCCCGTTTCTTTATTTTAATCCCTTGATATGATAGGGCCTGTTGCTACTCCCACTGAAGTCAAGACTAAATTCCTTGGAACAGGACATCTCTTTTTCATCTTCATGCACACTTATGAAGCTATAAAAATTAATAACTACCAACAACTGATGTATCCAAGCTTCACTCCATCAAGTCACAAATTAACACTTAGCAAATTCTTCAACCACCAGGGCTGCTCTCAAGACTTTAGGAATGGTTGGAGCACAAGGGTAAGTCAACCAAATGGTCTTAGGATGTTGCCCAAAAATAGAGGTTTAACATGAAACAGGGAGCTTAAAAACCTTACTCTATGTGTTGGCTTAGGGTATGTAGTGTAAATTGCAGCTTGAGGAGACATACCCATTCTAGATATAACTGAGATAGTGCGCTAAAAATAGAGTGTAGACACAGCAGTGCAAGTTGGGGGAAGAGGTTAGCTGCCCAAAGTACCATCCATCCGAGACCCTAAATACGTACTCAGGATTGTTAGACCCTCGCACCACCAATGGCTACATCCAGTATGCCATTGTGATGGGGGACACTCACCTCTCATGAGCACCTCTTGTTGGCAGAGTGCGAACCAGAAATCTTCCCTTTTCTGGTGCTCCCTGTTGGCTATTGCCAGGCAGGTCTTCAGTGGCTCATCACATGAGGGAACCCCTTCTGGGGTAACAAAGGTACAACAGGGCCTATCACAGTGCCCTGGTTCGTATCTGCAGCCCTGTCTTTGGGCTCAGTTCTCAGCCCCTTCTGGGCTATCTTTAAGTCCGTGTCTGCCCTATATAGAGCAATGTTCCCAGGGCTTTCTTCCTGGAGACTCCAATACCTGCCCTTCACTTGGTCCTCTAAACAAGCCTTATCCCCTTCTTGGGGCTCAGGCCACCCTGCCAGTGGGGGGACCCGGGCCCACCCACTACTCTGGGTCCCAACCTAGGGACCCTATAAGTAGAAGTCATGTGCTGTTTCCTGTAATAGTTGCTGCTGCTGCTGCTATTCCCTGGCCCTCTTCCCATGTAGCCCCTTCCTCTTCACCCTTACCACAGGGCTGAAGTTATCGCTTATGGAATGCAAATGTCACCAGAACCAGACTTCTGGCCCTCCCTTAAGCTCCAGCCACCAGCAAGGATCACCCTTCCTTATTCCTCTGGTCCCTGCCAGAACTAATCTGCTCAAGCCCTGTAGCTACTTTTTAACTGGGCCTGCTGCACTCTGACTGCTTCCCTACAGCCTCTCTGGGCAGGCCTGAAGGACCCACCTTTACTGCTCCTTTTTTGGGGTGGGGTAACACCAGCAGGGGGATCAAAGGACCCAGTACACCCTATCACAGTCTCCTTGAACTGGAAATTACATCTCCAGTTTGAAATGTAGTCACAGCCTTAGAAAGTAATTTAAAATACATGAGAGATTTTCCAGAGCAGTGGAATGGGCAGGGTTAGAGAATCAAAGAACAGCATTATCAGTGTCAAACATTTTACCCCACTAGACTCTAACCTGAAAAAAGGCATCCAGAACTAGAGAGGTCCATTGTTCAAACTGGAAAAATCAAAAGGCTTGAAAACCAACCAGTAAGTTAAATCTGTGCAACGCACTCATGTCTCTGACTTCAGATGGGTATTTTCTCTTCATGCATTTAAACATGATAGGTATCATTTTTTTCTGTCTGCATGCCTGATATTTTGTTTCCAATACACTTTTCAAAAATTCTTCTAAAATAATTGGGTTACTATCCCAAGCTCTTATCTGGACAAATAAATCTTGTGGAAGTATATCCAGGTGCACACACAGCTATGGGTTGAATGCATTTTTATTAGCAGAGCTCCAGTACTCCAACAACTTGTGCTCCAGACTAACCTCCAATATTGCTTGGGTTCTCAGATTACTATACAGTGACATTAAAAGGGCCCCATCTTACATATTTCATAATCAACAAGAGTCCATGTGGTCCATATTCAACTGTCCTTCTCAGGTACAAGAGATATTGTAAGAGGATTTCAAACTTCCCATCCTCAGCACCATTAGAGACAAAGTTATCTTGATTTTTCCCATCCTATCAGAAAACATGGCCAACCAGCTAGATGTTTATCTATGCTATTTCTTGGTTCCTTGTCAGTTATTAGTATGCCCGTAAAACCAATTTTAACTTTTCAATAATAGATATAAAACCTGAAGGCATCAAATAGTAAAAATAAAAAGCCCTCGGAGGTATAACTAAATACAGCATACCCTAGCCTCTAAAAAACCATCTACTACTTTGCTTCAGCCATGTGACTTATTGGGTATGTCTATACACAATTAAACACCTGAGGCTGACCTGTGTCAGCTGACTCAGGCTCACAGAGCTCGGGTTAAGGGGCTGTTTAACTGCAATATAGATGTTCGGGCTTGGGCTGGGAGCCAAGGCTCTGGGACCCCATGAAGGGGAGGATCCCAGAACTTGGGTTCTAGCCCGAGCCCCAAGTCTACATCACAATTAAACAGCCCCTTAGCTCGAGTCAGCTGACAGGGCCAGCCACGGGTTTTTAATTGCAGTGTAGACATACCCATTGAGGCCAATTACTGCAAGATACAAAGTCCATTCCTCTTACATACCATGGGGATGGGAGCACTATGAATGCCTGCAGTAGGTGACATACAGTTAGAGAAGTACACCTGCATAGTGCATTGATAACCGTATAAGGAATCTGCACAGGCAGCCTGAATTTTTCCATCAGTCCGCAAAGCCATATTTTTTGTGATGTAGATCTTGCATCTTTTTTAATTACCGTAATTAAAAGATGTTCCACATTATTTTTTATAATATATAAAATACCAAATTATTTAAAAATGCCAAGTTATAACAAATTTAATCTCTTTTCAACACAGGTTTAGCATAGATCATATCTGTTTATACCATTAGATTATTTATTTTCAAAACCACAAGTAGATTCTATAATCATTTCACTTTTTAAATAAAACATGAGAACAGTAGAGGCTTTTATAAAACTTAATTGTGTTGCTTATTAAATTTACAAAGGAAAAAATTGACTGATTTGTTTTATGATGAAGCATTTTGGGGTATGTTTTTAGATTCTGCTTTCACATGACTGATAACTGAAAATCGATAACAGACTATAAAAATATCCCAAAAGAGCACTGAATAGATTTAAGAATCGATGTTGCTCTGCCAGCATGTTTAACCCGCCAAAATGAAGTGCTAATCACAGAAATAAGATACCATATTACATTTATAAACTATAAAGAAACTAGAAAAAGCAGCATGTGTGACACTATAATTAAATAGTTGGAACACATCCAAGCCTGTGTAAGTTGATAACCCTGGCACTGTCTCTGGCAGCAAAAAAGCAGGTCTGCAGTGAGTTGATACGGCCAGCACAGTTGTTAATTCAATAACAGGCAATCTATAAACACTGCTAATTGCATACGTGAAAAACAGCATGCACCTAGGTGGGTTTCCTTCAAAAGCTTTAAACACTCCAGAAAACTACTTTTGTGAAATACCTTGCAAAAATTCTGTCCTATTCAATACTCTGAGCCATAGCTTAGTTCAACCAACCACCTGCCTGGCACGCCACATCATTCTGATTAACTTCTGCTCAAGAGATTTGATGGTACATTTTTTGGATAGATCATTTTTCTTAACTTGATACAAAAACAGAACTATGAATTTACCCATTTCAGGGAAGAATAAACAAGTAAGCTAGAGTTTTCAGCCTCTGGATAGAAGGCTTCCTAAATCTAACTACAAGACACTGTTACATTCCCAGCAGGCAGAGTGCTTTTCAGATTTACTTTAATATCTCTGCTAACGCAAACGTTTTCACAAAATCATTTTAAAAACAACGGTGAAGGGGACAGGATGGCTAAAGGGTTTGGTAATGAGATAGGAAGCCTTTCAACCCTAAACCACCAATCTGAATGCAAACAGGCCATTCCCATCTGAGTGCCCTATATCAAACGAACCTCCCAAGCAATCACTATTCTATTTTTAAAAATTTGCTTTTAGCTCTTAATCCCTCCCGCCCCTGAACTGAAAACTGACCATTGGATACGTGCCAATTTTTATTTTTTTTTAAAAAAAGGCAAATATTAAGGACAAAGTGGTTAAAAAAATACAAACCAGAATTAAGACTTTGGAAGAGTCAAGAACTGTTTCTAGACAAAAAGTTGGTTGAGGCTGGTCAATAAACTCACGCTTTGACGCCGGATGTACCCTCAAGTGTTCCACATCTTCCACCACAACAGTGTATGAAGGGTACATCTGACAAAGCAGTAATTGCATTACCCTGGAATGTTGGTAAGTATGACCTTTACGTCACAAAGTCCCAAAATATCAAAAGCATGGTAAATCAAATCACGCAAAACTTTAGTGATAGCATAGTTTCACTTTCAGACATTGCAGACACAACAGCACCCCTCCCGTCAAAAACAAAGTTCGTTAAATTTACCTTCAACATCACAACTCAGATAGTTGCGCACTTCAGTCAAAATAAAGTTAATATCTTCCTCTGTAGGTATTGGGTGAGGTGTGACCTCAGTTGGAGTGTCTGTGGTTCCGGCAATAGTCATCTTTTCCCATGGCAGGAAGAAAATCACTCGTCCGTCACTAGTGGCTGGGTCAAGTAGCCCCATGTTATCGGGGCTGGAATAAAGACAGGTTATTCATTTTCAAGTTCTGACATCAAATAAAGTATCTAGTTTATTGACAAAATCATTCGTCACTAGAATGAATTAACTGACACTGTTTTTAGTCAAACAGAACTGCAAATGAAGTTTTGTTATGTTCTTAGGCCAAGATTTTCCTAAGTGGCCAATGATTTGATCTTTTTGTATCTTTATTTCTAAGTCTCCAACTAGTCATGTTCAAGGAACTTGATTTTCAAAAGAGTGGTGGGGAAATCACGCTCTTAAAAAAAAAAAATTCAGGCTCCAGGCATCTCTCAAGTTGAGCCCTCAAAAGCACGAGTCACTGCTGAAAATCTTGGCCATAAGGATTTTTTTTTATTTAAAAAATTGTGAATTTTAAGAACAGTGATGTGAGAGAGATGTGGTACAAACTGAATACCTTAGGTAAGATTTTTAAAGCAAAGAATGGATAATGAATAAATACTATGCAAATAAGGTAAGGTGAAAAACAAAGGGTTGGGGAAGAACCATGAAATGAAGCTTCCAATTATAACAAATACAAATGAGCTCCAGTATGTCTGCAAGGAGACAGATTTAATACAAAGTTATTGCTTTGTGTGTATTTATAACTTCTTTGCTACTTACAATTTTAGCACGAGGTGGATAAACTTGTAGGATATATAAAAAGTGCAAAAAAGTGCACACTGTTCCCTTATATTTACTATAAAGATTTACTTTATTTACAGTAAGGAGCCTATGATTCATAGAAATATTTTCCTTGCAAGTATAACATAACTGATTTTATTAGTGAAAAGGAAAGAAAGGAGCTAAAATGTAAGACAAAAGGAAAGTAACGTTAGAAGTCTTGTCTGTACTTTGAGACCAAAACTTCTAAGGAAGTTATAGTAGCCAGTTACACAACTGTGAGCCTAATCTAATCTCCCAGTAAGCACCTTAAACCAAGCAGCTAAATGCAAATTTTTGGCACTATCTTCTTTTAGTATCTATGTTTGTCTGTTATATGTTGGTGGGCTCTGTATTTCAAGACCCTAAACTCAAAGAAACTGCCTGAAAACACCTTTTCGCTGTTGACATTTTGAAACATGAGCACTCATTCCCACCCCTTTCCTGATTCAAAAACCAGGTGACAGTGAAACCACTTTCACTGTATTTCAGTTTATTTTTAATGAAAATCTTCCATAACAAAATATTAGTGTAACATAATTAGCTAGACAGGGGTTGTCAACTTTTCAGAAGTGGTGTGCCAAGTCTTCATTTATTCACTCTAATTTAAGGTTTCGCGTGCCAGTAATACATTTTAACCTTTTTATAAGGTCTCTTTCTATAAGTCTGTAATATATAACTAAACTATTGTTGTATGTAAAGTAAATAAGGTTTTTAAAATGTTTAAGAAGCTTCATTTAAAATTAAATTAAAATGCAGAGCCCCCCGGACCAGTGACCAGGACCTGGGCAGTGTGAGTGCCACTGAAAATCAGCTCACATGCCGCCTTCGGCACGCGTGCCATAGGTTGCCTACCCCTGAGCTAGGAGGTACATACCTTGCTAGTGCTGCATTATCATATTAGGACACTCAGCTGTAGTCTGAATAAGGAAGAATACTTGGTAATAATTTATGATTCCAAAATGAAGTATTTGGTTACATTATAATGTTGCTGAATATATATCATTTAATATTTTTCACATTAAAGAGGGTCATTATTGTATCAAATGAAAATTAAAGTCCAGGCTTACTGCTATTCCCCTTCTTCATAGATCTCTATGATTCAAATATGTATTGTTATTGACAGATATTGCCGATATTAAGTGGATGCAATTTCATGTATTAGAACTTTTCTCCCTGAATTTGTATGTGAACGCTTATAAATTAAGGGGGTGGTGAAGTGGGATGAAATGTCAGTATTTCAAAATGCTCAACCTTGATAGGCGATCATCAAGCAGAGTCTTAAAATGTATGGTCTTGATATATAGAATCCACAAAAACCTTTTATGGACCCTAAAGCAAGGTTGACCAGGCTGCTGGATTACTTTTATTTCCATGAAAGTCACAAAAAGGCCCTGATCCAAAGACTATTGAAGTCGATGGGAAGACTCACATTAATTTCAATAGGCTTTGGTTCAG
The DNA here is from genome assembly GCF_011386835.1 of Chrysemys picta bellii. NCBI lineage: Eukaryota > Metazoa > Chordata > Testudines > Emydidae > Chrysemys > Chrysemys picta. The sequence goes on along the minus strand of NC_088801.1, from coordinate 30,304,650 downwards.
GCCCTAAGAGTTGCAAGTACTAGACACTTTCCATACCTTAAATCCATATTCAGTCACTACTAGTTGTTAATTGAAAGTCAAGACCAAGGTTTTGTTTAAAGCTTCCATAAAATGGATAGCTAACACCAGAAGCATAAAATATTTCCCAAATTCTAGTGCAAAGACTAATTTCATTTCAGTATTCAGAGAACAGTTTTGATATACTTTTATATTAATATTTTTCATTAATTCATGCTAGGATCAGTACACAGACAGGAAAAATAAATAAAAATGAATAGCTCTGTGTGTAAGGAATTTTGATCCACCTACTATTTGCAGGTATCCAATTTTTTAAAAAATTGGATGACCTTTATCATTTGAAAATCAAAATATCTAGGGTGAAACTAAAAAAGATTTCTAACTATGGTAACTGATCAGAAGTAACATTTTAAAAATAGGCATATGACTACTTTGAAAAAGCGCCCTGCCCTTTTCATTAATTTTTATTAAAAGGAGAAAGGAAAGTTGGACTTTCATTTACAAGACCCTTCCCCTCCCCTCCCCCCCCCCCCCCCCCCATGAAGCACCTGCTATCTGCTGAACATTTGTAAGCTGAAATACTTCTAGTGCTTACTGGGAGACCTTGCTGTATGCAGCTTCTTTTACATACAAATTAAGAGCCAGGCCCTACATAAAATATGCCCAGAACTGTGTACAGAATTCTATTAAGCATTTGTCCATCATGCTCTTCAGCTAAAGACTCTAGCTTGGTTATGGGGCATTCAGAAACAAAACCTTTTTGCTAAACCTGTAATGTGATGCAACCTCCTATTGTTTGTGTACCTGTCTTCTACAATTGTGCTTTCTCTTCCCTTAATTGTTATGAATGCTTCTTTTGATTTTTGTATTAAATATGAAAAGAATTGTTCATAGAAAGCTATTGTCTTATACAAGTACCACAAGAAAGTATGGCAGATGTAAAAGATATGCCATTTCAGCAGAGTTGAGGTAGTATAGGTTGCATTACAGTAAATTGATATATTATAAAAGCTATATCAGTGACTTAATTAGTTCATCCCATTCACTCCATCTTTCTTCCACTAGTTTATCAGTAAGTTGTCCCATTTCTCTTCATTCTCTTACTCCAGTAACCACATTTTTGGTAAATTGCAACAGAGAATGCCAGATTTTCAGCCAGCAGCCTCCACTTGTCCATCCAAACTGGGCCCACTAGGGTTAATGAGCTTTCTTGGTGTGAATGCTAACACCAGTGTGTGAACGTGTGAAAGATTATTTGAAAGGCAAATTACACAGAATTTGTAGCAGGTGTCTGCATAGGGACAATCTGGAGCATCATCACAGGGAGGCAGAGTGCAACCTCAGATAAAAATACACACCAACCCAGATTTTTTAAGGGGTGTGGGACAAGACCTTTTTTTTTTTTAAACTGCCTGAAAACACCTTTTCGCTGTTGACATTCATTGATCATTAGCAGATATTCGGGCCTCACAGATCAGCTTCCCAGGGGAGGAGAAATCAGTTATGTGGATTCTGGGAACATGCTAAATATAACTTGTTTTGTTTACATACACAGACCAGTCCAGGAACAGAGGTGGTCACAAACAGCATGCAGGCTTTTTCCAGGAACTCAGCCCAAACACAAATGCCTGTTTCCCCAAGGAGAAACTGTGTCATGAATTGACTTTATCAGAGACCAAGGCAGAGAGCAAACTGTCCCACTGCTTCCACAGCTCCCAGAACTTTGAACAATAGAACTAATATCACATAGCACGTCTTTCCAAGATTGGACATTTGCTAGCACACTTGCAAAAAATAACTTGGATAACTGTAACAGTGGTAACTAGCAGCAGCATCTAATTAGTGCTATCTAGCAACATTATGATCAGTATGGACCTTGTATAATATGCACTTTCCAGGTGAATCGTTTTAAATCAGATTTGACTAAAATCAAATGGTCTGGCAAAATAGTGAATAAAAATAAATGTTTGAAAAAGGTGCAAGCGAGTGTTGGTCAAACTAAGTTTCAAGAAGAATGTTTTATATGTGAGAGTTCAGGGTCAGTTGGTCAACATGAAATTAAATGTCTTTACCCATGTCATATACATGCAGCAATCAATGCTACTCTTCTCAGCTGAAACACAATCTTGTTTGACATACAGATATAATGCCACTAGACCCACTCTTAAAAATATAAATGTGTGTACGTGTGCCTATTATATATATTTGAGAACAGATCTTTTAATCTTAAAAAGCCAGAAATGGGAATACTCCTGTGAGTAAAGTTACTCCCATGCAAGTGTTTGCAGGAATGCACCCAAAGACTACACCTAAAAAAAGAAAAAAAAATCTGGCTAGACTAGTGGTTATACAATTTCTGGACAGCCTTCTGAATAGAGAATACGACAGTAACCTAAAATGAAGGTAAAAGTGTGTACCTTTTTTATCATATACCTGAAAACTATAGCAAAGGAACAGGAGTTTCATGAGCTTTTTTTATTTTTTTAAACGGAGTATAAAAAGCCACTTTGCCTACTAACTCCATCAATGCTGGGCTAGATTGCCCTCTGAATCTGTACAGGAAAATACCACTAAAGTGAACAGGAATTATGTCTGCATGCATTGAAAACACATGGAAGTTGCATTTATTCACAGTTGCTATTAAAATAAAACTCAAATGGCTTCCTTGGACTGGAAATGTTATATAAGACTTAGCTCTGAGGTAGCTTAATTTTTAGAAAAGGTGTGGCTTATATTTAGCAGGTGATCTACGTTTGTCCTGAGAGAACAGATACTTTTTTTGTTTCTGCATATGCCCTACAATTAGTTGTGGAGAATGGGGAGGAAAGGAAGCAGGCATTAGAAACTCCTAGAAATCAAACAAAACAGGTTAGTCTTGAAGGTTCCAGCCTTGAAATGGCTAAAGAACAAAGGTGGGGAGAAGTATTTGGGAGGCAAAACACCACTAAATAAATAGGCAAAAAATATGTTAAAGGTGAGTATAAAGATAGGGAAGGGCTTATTGTGGAATTGTCTCTATTACAAAGCACAATGGATGACCTTGTAATTAAGGCCATGTTGGAACTAAGGCTCAGGAAATGTGGGTTCAGTTCCCAGTTCTGCCACAAATTTCCTGTGTGAACTTGGATAGGTCTTATCTGTGCCTCAAGTGCCCATATGTAAAATAAGAATTATCATAAAGCTTCCTTTCTCCCACCCTTTGCCTATCTTGTCGATTCACGCTGCAAACGCTTCAGGCCAAGGACTATCTGTTTATACAGTGCCAAGCAGAGTGGGAAGATTCTCTCAATTGGGGCCTCAATGGGTATGTCTATACAGCATTTTGGAGCCTACAGAAACAAGCCTCCCAGCCCAGCTTGATGAACCTGACCTGGTGCTAAAAATAGCTGTGTAGACAGCACTTCGAAGTGGTGGATCAGGCTGGAGCTCAGGTTCTGAAAGCCCACCCCTTTCCCTGGGCTTCAGAGCCCGAGCTCCAGCCAAAGCCTCAACTTCAAAGCACGGTTTACACAACTATTTTTAGAACACTAGTGTGAGCCCTGTTAGCTCAAGTCTGTCAACCTGGGCTGGGAGACTCACTGCTACGGTCTGTATAGATGTACCCCATGTGTTACTGGAATGCAAATGAGAGGTTGGAGTTTAGGGTAGGAATTTCTTTTTAAAAGAACTTCGAATAGGAGTTGGTGCCTAACTCCCTTAGGCTCTTTTGAAAATCCCACACCTAATTACTAAAACAGAAAAAATAGCTATATTGGCACATGAAGGATTCTTTAAATATCCTGGATACCAAAACAAGAGCCAGGGAAGAGCGAGGAGCTTTCATTGGGGTGGCAAAGTAAAGACTTGACTCTGAAGAAAACAGAGGAACTAAATTGTTTTTTCCCTTCTGAATCTGTACCTGATCATGAAAAGACCTCCATGGAGGATGCAGATGGAAGGAAACAAACAAAACAAGGTTTAGCAACTATTTAATTAAGATTAATCTAGACAAAGAATTGGTTAGACATGAGTTACCTCCATAGGAGATGCATAACATTAGACAGCCACAAGTTGAAGTGTTAATTATTTTGAGGAAGGCTACACAGATTACTGGAAATATTGGAAAAAAATAGTTTTCAATATTTAGGAAGAGGGGCTCTAGAAAAAGTTGAAAATTACATACCTTCAAGCTTACATATCTAGCATCTATATTGAGATATTTATAGACAGCTTAAGGATACATTTGGAGAAGTACAGTTTAATAGGTGTGAGTCAATATGGATCTGTGAAGGGTAAATCACATCCAGACAAATGATTAATTTTTAAAATGAAAAAACTATTGATTTAGAGAAAGGGGAATCTAGAGATTTAATATACAGTATCAGAATATTCAGAAAACTTTCAAAAAAGTTTCAGGTGATAAATTAATGAATAAAGTTTGTAAATGTGGTTTGGGTAATAGATTGTTAAAATGGGTAAAGAACAGGTTAGAAATAAGCTAACTAGCACAGAGTTTGGGTTACAAGGTGTGTATCCTTGGTGGAAACTGGAACCAATACTCTTTAAAAATGTGAATTCATGAGTTAGATTGTTGCATTTGCAGATGATAGTAACAGATTCAAGAAAGACAGAGTGATTTGGATACAAGTCAAGAATGGACCCAGAAAGGATACCATATATGGTGATACACATCAGAGTGCAAGGAACTAGAAACACAGGAAGAGGGAGGATGCACTGGATATACACAATGAAGAATGACAGAACAACATGATTAAAGATGAATGAAGCTGGTGCAATATAGCTAATGGTAGAAAGACTTCATTTGCCCTATCATCACTATTGAGCAGATGGACAGGAACTGAAGAGAACGAAGAGTAACAGAGGGCGTGGGAAAGACTTAGAGACATGCAGAATCTTCTTTGAATCCTTATACTCTCTTATCCACCACATGAAGTTCAAGCATCAAGAATTTTCATAACCCAGCTCCAACCTGCTTATTCACTTCTCCTATCTCATTCCCCACCTCCAATACACTTTTTCAATTATACCAGCCTTGACCCGCCCCATTTGACTGCTTCTCTTGCAGCAATCTGCCATGTTTCCCTCTGTGCATGGAACATTCTTCTTAAAACAATTCATAACACCACCTTCTCTTACTTCAGATCCCCCAAGACCATAATGCCTAGTCAGCTGATGGCTAGGTGGAGGGGCAGATGGAAACCGTTTGTATTTATTGTTTAAAATACTGCATGTATTTTATCCCACTCCAACACCTTTTATGTTGCTTGCCTTCTTAAATGTTACTCTTCAAAGCAGCAACTGGGTCTTTCTATCTGAGTGGACAGTATTTAACAAGCTGTGGTTACTATCCTAATACAAACAAAATAAATAATAATGCTGAAGTTTGACAGGAAAATCTTGATTAAGCAAATGCGCAAACAGGTGGCATATCAAATGTAATGTGTAAGCATAAAATAACGTATTTAGGTACAAAATGCAAAAATTAAGTAAAGTTTAAATAGCAGTAGCATAGAACAGCAGGGTGTGAAATGGGTCTGGGTTTGTCAATAGAAATAATATTTAAATACCTTATCCACTGTGCAGCTGAAGTAAAAAAAGCTATTAAGATATTTCCCTGTTTCAACAAGGGCCTCTAAATCCAAGAATATCCTGCAGTATCTTTATAAAGCAATTCATACATTCCAAGGCCAGAAGGGACAACTGTGAATATCTAATCTGATCTCCTGTACAACACAGGCCATAGAACTTGCCCAAAATCATTCTTGATTCAACGATTGGACCACACCTGGAGTGTAGTGCTGAGTTTTGGTTACTTTATGCAGAGAACAAAACAGTTAAATTGGAGAGTAAGCATATATGGAACCGATGTTAACTGAAATATGAAGAAACTTTCATATGAAGAAACAACAACAAAACTGGAATTAGTCTTAATTTAGTCTTAAGAGAAGACCACTAAAATATGAAGAAATTAAACTAGCTAAAGGTTACAAAATTAAGTCTAGTGATTTATTTGAGGTCACTAGACAAGCCAGAACTATCTATTCTCTCCAGGCTGTAGGGGGATTAGGTTTTCAGTTAAGAGGCAATACCTGTAATAATTTAAGAAGATAGTATATTATAAATAAGTGGAACGAACAGATAAATGGAATAGACTTCCAGTTGAGGCAGAGGAGTAAAATAGTATAAATGCAATTAAACAAAAACATGATGACTATAAGAATTTCAATAAGTTTAGTGGTGCTTGGGTTTAATATATGGTAAATTTAAGTTAAAATGGTATTAGGTGGGAGCTGGGAATAACTAATGGCCTTTTGGGGGGTTGGGAGGACATCTGTGACAAAAAAAGAAAATTATAATTTGAATTTGTAAGAAAACTTAAAAATATATAAGAAAACAGACAGTTCGAGACAGGAGGTGGCTATGGCCCACACAACACACGTAGTTTAAATCCTGTCTCCATCTCCACAGACATCAGCAGCAGAAAAAACAGTGACACTTACATATAATACACGTACATAAGGGAGAGTGTGAGAGAGACATACTGTAGCTACTTGTGTAAGGACATGAGTACTAAGAATAGAATTAATGAGAGGAGGAATACTATTGAGAGGAGACTATTAATGAAGAGTATCAAAATGTAAGAATCCACTAGGAAATAACTGCATTGTGTTAACATTACATTAATCAAACCTTATCTACATTTAGACATAAAAGGCTTTTACCTGATTACAACAAGACTACACAAAAATTTTTATAAAGGAGGTTACCAATGAGGAAAGTGGTTGCAATGAAATGACATATCTTCTCCATTAAGCAGCATTCAATTGGCACTCATAGTAGAGACTTGCTGCTAATTTATGTGTACAATTAAGATTAAATGTTATTAATATTTTTCTCTTATGGAGAAAAATCTTCCTTGGCCTTCTTAAAGTGAAATCAATGTAGTTTTAACTAATCAGTGGTATTGTGGAGGGGTTATGTGTGGGTAGACACTATTTTACAGGTAAAGAAATGCCCACACTGACCTACGCTGAGGAACAGAGTTGAATAAAGGAACTTTCTAAATTACACAGATTCAAACCACTCTGTTTATTATGTAATAAACGGACTGTATCCTTGCCCAAACACAAAACTTAACATTAAAAATTCTTTTAAAAAAAACTTCTGCTTCCAGGCGCTCTTCTCAAAGAAGAAGAAAGGCAGCTGACTTCATACACATGCTCCTGATAGGACATTAGAAAGCACCCTCTGCATACACTTATGCACTTACACAGAGAAAAGAAAGAGGACCTTGTAGTTACTGCATACAACTTGGAGTGAAGAGATCTGGGCTCTAATCCTGAATCTGTCATTGAATGTGTGTGTGTCAACTTCACCAAATCAAACTCAAGTGGTTTACAGTGTTCAGATGGAAGGCAATACAGAAATGCACAATATCAAACTCATCCCAGCCCTGTTATCTGATTAAGGAATAGGTGGATTTCTATAAGGTGCATGACTTCAGATACGTGGGAAATATGACCCTCATTTTATAAGGTTCATACTGCTAAGTAATTCAAATGAGCAGCAGTACTGAGCCTTGCTAAGTACTATGGTAGGAAAGGAACTGGGAGTGATTGGAAGTACACTCCTTGGTACCAAATGCTCATATCTCAGCTCCAACAGTCTCTGTTTTCTAGATAAAAAGTCACAGAGGGTCCTGCAGCACCTTTAAGACTAACAGAAGTATTAAGCTTTCGTGGGTAAGAACCTCACTTCTTCAGATGCAAGTACTGTTTTCTAGATGGTTCCAGGATTCATTGCACTGAGACAGCAGTTCCAAAAGTGGGAGAGAGAATTCTCAATGCAGATAAAAAATAGCTCAGTTTTATGGGACTGGTGTCCTTAAACAGCAGCAGCAAAATCCACAGGTGAATTGGGAGTAAGGGCAAATTCTCTGCTGGTGTAAATGGGAACCTCTCCACTGACTTCAATGGAACGGATTCCATTTACATCAGCAGTGAATTTGATCCTACATATAGCTCAGATCCACAAGGATTCCTTTAAACCTCAGAGTCCCCCACTGGGCTCGTTATGATTCCTTCCCAAGAGGGACTACCTTGCTGTCCCCATTCCCTCCAATCAACTCCTCAATATTTCCCAAATAAAAACTTTGTCATATTGCCACTTTGCCCCCTCAAGCAACAGACCAGAAACCCAAAGGTTCCTACCCTACTAGTGTGCTGGTTAATTTATGGTTTTAAATGCACACTGTATTTGTATAAACTGGCCCCAGTCATGTTAAAACTATACTCTTAGAAGGGCAATTTATTGGCAGTTCTAGCCACTGCAGAGTCTTTAACGCTACACAAACTCAAGAGTGGAATTTTCTATGTGAAAGACGCAAACAAATATCATCAAACTTTATGTCCGTAAGAGGTTTTATATATTACTTGCCCCTAAAATCAGTGAAGTCAGCTCTAGAATTCACTTAAAAAAAAAAGAACCCCCCCCCCCCAAAACTGCAGTCAATACTTCAGTTTCAGTGGGAATTTGCCCTAGCAAATCTTGATTAAGTAGTACACGATTTGGTTCTTTTTGAGTAGGATAAAACTGTTTTCCTAGTAGGCACAATGCCAGAATCCTGTGCATTCAAGCAGTACCATAAAAGCTGCAAATGTATCTCTACCACCTTACTCATTATAGACACAAGAAGAGATTGTTACAAATGGGCTATGCTTTGAATATCGTTACCTGTAATAACCAGGCATCACAATATGCACGCCTGCACTTGGCTGACAGATGTTTGATACTTCCTGATCATCCATTTTGCGCACAGAGTCTGTGAAAGGTCCTGTAGCATTGATAACACATTTGGCTTTGACATCAAATTCCTGCCCTGTGAAAGAACACAGCATCAATCACGTACCCCATTTGTTTCCCTGTTCACTGACAATCTGGATTATTAATTTATCTATTCACTTAACCTATTGTAAAGTATATTGTGTCACTCTAGAGGTCCCAAACAGCTGGAATTAACAAAAAATATTTCTTTTTTAAAAATTAATGTCAAATACAAAACAAGGAATGATACCCATAAAAGAGCCTTTACAAATATAATTGAGCATGCTGGACTTTCCCCCCCCACCTTTATTTCGTTAAGAACTGTATTTAAGAACAGATCATTGAAAAACTGGTGCCATTTGTGTCTCAAACCTTGAATTTGGTAAAAGGTATTATTGCTATGTGGAACACTGCATTTTACAATGTCAGCTTTGCTTGACAGAAGGCTTTGAATGTAAAAGCCTAGTCTACCCTGCCAAAGCATAAGGATTTGGACGGAAACCTGACAGAAGTTAAAGATGATTGACATTAATGACATGACACTGCACTTTGGAAATACCCCATCTTTGCTATTTCCAAATCTAAGATGTCCCCATCCTTTTTTTTTTTTAACTCTATAAATTCTGTGTTTCTTTAATGAACACATTTTGTTTTATTCTATTAATCAAAAACTGATAAAACTGAATAATTTCCCCAGTAGATTTTATCCAGTGAATGATGGGCTGCAGAACGCGAATATTTCTCTCCCTACACTGAAATGTGGCTTAAGTTAGAGGCCCATAACCAATAAAAGTTATTAGGTAAAGTTAGGCACGACTCTATAAATATCTCCTAGAATTAAATTGCAATCCTCATACCTGTAAGAACATCCCTGCATCGTGCGCCACAGACGCGCTCCTTCCCGCTCTTTGGATCTGTCTTCTTCAGCAAGTGCACCACTTCAGTGTAATTGGCTGTGGCAGCACCATACCTGGCAGCAGTGAGGGCGATGGCAAGGTTCATTCGTGCATCGTTGTGTTGTCCTGCAGCAGGGGACAGAATCAAAGGAAGGACATGAGTCACCTCAAGCCACTGACTTGTGGTATGGAAGTGTGTCAGAACCGATCTGTCACATCTGTCCCTGTCACATTGAATATACATGATGGCTGGTCAGGTCTAACAAGAATTATTTAAAGATACATTGTCTCTTCTAGGTCAGAGCATTAACCTGCTATTTTAACAGTAGAAAATGCAACTTTGTTTAGCACATGGGCATTTATAACATCCAAGATTATTGTCCAAGTAATGATTTCTATGTGATACGTGTTATGAAACAAAATTAGCATTCATTCATCTCAAACTTAGGTACAGACAAGTCATTTTTTGAAAGGCATCTTGTAATTCTGATACTGCAGCAATACAGCCTCTTCAGAATGTTTACTCTTGACAGCCCCACCGGTATTAATTAACAATTTCTATTAGCACATGTACTACATGACATTCAAAAAACAAGAAATGATCTTTCAGAGATTCCGGCACTAAGCCATCCGTTTTCTATAAACAGACATTTATTTTAGGTACTTTTCCAGTTCAAAACTAATGTTCAGCGTAAAAAGCATCAAAAAAAGAAGCAGGCAGACCAAGATTAAATTAATGAATGGCTTTTAACATATATCATTAAAGATTTATTACTGAAAATCCCTTGTTAAAAAGAAGCAAAAAAAGAGAGTGAGGGGGCACTGAGGGGAAGATGATTAATTACTTTAAAATAGTGGCATCACCTGAGACTTTTTTCTATTTATTATTGCCACTGAAGTTAAAATCCTGGATGTTCGCTAGGAAGAATTACTCTACATTGCAGGGGCAGGCGCTGTGTGCCCTGAATAATTAATTTACAAAGGGCTAGACTTATAGAGGTATGGTTCATTCCCACATGTTGGGATCAGTTCCCTCAAAATAATACTGATAAAGGGATGAATTTGTAATGGATATTGTTGTTGATTTATGTTGCCAGCACACCAAACATTTAGTATAAATGGTTTATGTAAAGTTCGGTCCTTCTGACTCTGTCTGTGCAATTCTGAGTAACCTTGCAAGTCATCTGTTCCAAGCTAAAAGGGCAAAGTTATAAAGATAGGATCAATGGCTTTGAGGCCTCTGCTTCCCCACCCCCAAAGTTCTCAGTCTAACACAGCTGAAACGATGCAGTGCAATCAACTTTTTTTTTTATATACAAATGTTATGCCAAGTGTGTGAACTCTAAAAGGGTAAAATGACAAAGATTAAAAAAAAAAAAAACCCTCAAAGAACTCAAAACCAAAATAATGCTCAAGGAGCCAAATGCTTTAGACCCACTAAAAAATTGAACACATCAGGAGATGTTATGGGCTCTCTATCACTGAAGATACTCAAAGCTAGACAACTATCTATCAAAGATGGGGGAGGAATAATTAAACCATACCACAATGCAGGGGGATAGTGAGATGGTCCACTGGAGACTAATGCAACCTCCACCCTAGTGACATCCATAAGATTGAGGGAATGCTCCATAACTCAGATTGGACTTCTGAGCCGTAAACAGTCTCTGTGGGATTAACTGCCTCCTGCCTTGCAGCAATTGTTTCAACGCCATGCCAGGAAGATAGCAGGAGGAAAGTTATTTAAAAGGTGATTGCGTGGCAAAGGCTTTCAACTCTTCTGGAGACATCCCACTTTACCCTGGTGTTTTGTTCTGGAGGCCACAAATCCGTCTTGATTCATTCAGGCCTCTCCAAACAGAGAATATGAAGGGCCTTCTAGACTGCCTGAGACCTAGAAGGTTGTAGATCTTGGTTCTGCAGGAGGCACTTATTCAGCAGAAAGGTCAGCTTGTAACAGAAGCCAATAAAAAAAAAAAAAAAAAAAAAAAAAAAAAAACCACAGCACAGCACAGCAGATAAAAGCTGCAGAGCCTACCAGGGTACAGAGCATGCATGCAAATAGACTATGCCGTGCTTTATACAGTGATATTATCAATCTACAGACTTGCAGGGAAGGCACTAGGCCTGAAGCCAATTCTCCTGACCAGATTTGACCAGTAGAAGAAATGGGCTCAACAGCTCCTCTTTGATGATCTGTTCATTTTTAAAGTCTTGTACAGGTAGCACCACTGCTGGACCCTGATCAGTATGATTTCTAATTATTTGATTAGAGGAAAGCTGAGGAGCTAGTTCTTCAAATTCTCTTTAGTCACGTTCTTGGTCTTCCCTGGGAAAGACCCTTCTGACAGTCACTGATGTACCTTCCCATCAATAATATGGCAATAGAAGCTAGTGCTTGGGATGAACTGCTTTTCCCTGGATGATCCCAGGAGTGGACTTGACAGTAATTGAAAAGCACAATTTAAGGCTGTGACTAGTGTTAAATTTGTTTCATCGGGATTTTTTTTTTAAATCTTGAAAGTCAACTTTTTCCACTGGATTTCAGTCCTTTTTGATTGCCTAAGTACAGTAACCCCACTCAGTGGGAGGAATACTGCAGAAGCAGGTGTTTCTAAAACTGAACAAAAACACATTCAAGCAACAAAGCACCTTAATTGTGTACTATATAAACTATACCCAAAGCCTAAACGATGCCAAGCATCTTCTCAGAACCTACAAGTCCCACTGACTTTGATAGGTGGTACAGGTGCAAGAGTTGGGCAGGTACTCAGCAAGTCCCAGGATCTGGCCCACTATATACAATAACCTGAAGGCTACACTAAGTCTGAGTTTCTCACCCTTCACTCTCATAAGCAAGGGGTTTGCTAAAATAACTTTCATTCTCAGCTATCTTTTTCTGACGAAAACTACTTTGACTGGATAAAGAATGTGTTTACAAGGAATTCAACAGGGCTGGAAATACATTGCTGCTGCACTGAGCTTTGTATTTATATATACACACTGTAGCCACAATGTATTGAATATGCTTTACACCAATCTACAATGCCTGATTCTTGCTCAGTTGCTAAGCATATATAATAGTTAGGGGAAAAAATTCAAACTGCCTAGTTAATATCTCACCATTAACACAAGACACTTTTTTCAACTGGTAGGAAATTTACTGTTCAAAAGGAAGTTCTAATAGCAATGGCTTGAACTAGGCAAGGTGCATGTAAGGCTAAACTTCTCTGACCCACATCAGAATTTGTATACTGGGGGCCAGATAAGACACTGGTCTGACTCCACTGACTAACAGGTCTACACCAGGGACAAATTTGCACCAGGAATCCAGCGGGTTAGTACATTAATAGGAGCTCTATGACTTGGTAGTGTCACTTTGGCAGAGGGCTTGAATTTCTTGTATTCTTTTCAATGTCATTTCAATCCTTCCTCCAAATCTAGCTTAGCATTCTGGGTTCAAACAAATTCAAAATCTCACAGCAAAACGTACTCAAAATTGCCAAATTTTGCCGTGTTTCATACTGAAATCGTATTACACTGAATTTGGCATGATTTCAAAGCAAAACTTCTTTCTGGATGGTTTGCAGTCAGTGTTTAGCCACTATAGTGAAAAGAGCTATAGCAATGCCTAGATAGACAGGTAGGCAGGCAGGCAATCAATATTCATGAACCTGTTGAGTGAACTGGGCACCTGGTTTTGAGTTTTGAAAATAAAACCATGTAAGGCAAATTTTATACACAGAAACCTGAACTGTAAGCATCTTATTTCTACAGCTCTACAGATGAACACTGAGCACTATAAAGACAAATACAAGAAGACAGGGCTCCTGCCCCAAAGAGCTTACAGCCATCTCTAGCATATGTCACACCATGCCACATCTGTCCCCATTTTTTTTCTTATAGAAACAGGTGGGATTATTGAATTGAATGCTTTAGGGTGCACAGGGCAGGCAGTGTCCAACAGCTAAATATATTTACTAAAAAAAATAAAGTTTCATATCAGATTTAAAGAGCTATTATCTGCCACATTTTGTAATGTAAAGATTTGTGGACAAATCAGCACATTTAGGACCAAATTTATTGGGAGGAAAAAGCAATTTTGCTTTTTTTAAAATGCGTTGTACTGATTTGCTTTATTAAGCCTTGAGCTTCTGATCTGTACTGTACTGGAGTGAATAATTATTTTTTATTATTAAAAATAAAACATACAATTAAAATACAGGCTTGGTATGTGACCAGCATCAATGATTCAAAGCAGTCTCTCTCTTTTCCTTATCCCTTTCATTAACACAAGCCTTTTGTTCCTGTGATGTTCTTTTTATCTGTTCGAATTTCTCCATTAAGCTATTTACTAGCTGAATAATTTAGCAATCAATGGTGAGCTCTGCTTTTCGGTCCAGATCTTGAAATGTCCAGATTTGAAACATTTGAGTAAACAGGGTTTTCATATACTTTGGGATTTTTTAAATTATATCATCTGTAGCGAACATTTACATTAAGTAATTCTGAGAGACGTGATGGAGTCCAGTGGAATTTTTATACTCATATGGCTGAACTGTCAAAAAAATCAGCTTTACTGAATTTATTGAAATTACACTGCAATTATATTAAAACCCCATGCTTCATAGGCACTGCCTTTTCTTGATTTCCAGAAGAAAAAGCTTCATGTGTTTTGTTTTCTGTACAGACCTACTCTGTACAGGGCATAGTAACAGTTTTTGTGCTCACTATAGCATTATTCACTAAGGCAAAGTACATTTTGTGAAATAAAGAGGAGCTGCCAGACAGAAAGGGTTTGTGTTTAGGGTTTTTTCTGTTTAAAGCCAAGGATTGGTAAATATATTATTTCAGAAAGAGCATTATCTGTTTTTACATTTTTATGATCCCTGTTACTGTAAGTCAAATGATGGTGCAATATAAGGACCCGTTTAAGTTGCACAACACTGCTTAGTTGTATGTTTTAACATATAAACTTTATTAATGATATAATTTAATCTTTGCGGATTAGAAATTCTCTTTCCTTATATCTTTGAAAATCAGCTGTTTTGCTTCCATCAATCTTCAGCTAAATACTGACCTCTCCATCTAAGTTTGACAGCTCTTCCAACCTCAAGATAATAGCTTCCATGTTTAATTTGCTCTAGAGATGACATGCAGTGCTTTTTGACACCTATACAATTGCCATATCAAGAGGATGCCTGGGAAATACAAGAATAGCTCTGTGACAAATAGCAAGACATTCATAAACACGTGGTTATTCCTAGATTATTTACTTGGGACAGTTTTTGTGCAAAGCCATTGGTTTTGACATGAGTCACCATGTTAAAGAAAGCACAAAGCCTAGAGTTTTAAATACAGTTTGAGTTGTACTGTACAAAGCTAAGGCGAACCGTAACATCAACTTCCTTTGCTTTCAGGGATAACCCACATTAAATCCTGAATATCTTTCAGTTTATCATAACATTTGGGAGATGATTTAAAAATAACAGTACAGACCCATCACCGTAATTTAGTGTGTTCGTTCAAATAAGGAACTGAGTCAGCTGCCTAAGAACTCACAACAGCTAACCTATGGGCAGTGAAGTGCTAATTTATTACTATGGCATTTGCCCTTAACAGCACCGTGCCCTGTAATGGTTATTACTTCATTAGTCCTGTTGCTTCCTATGGCCACTATTTTGGAAGTATTCATTGTTTTGGGTATCAAACTTCAGCAAAAATCTGACCTGCTTCAGAAAAGATTTGAATGACACCCACGTAAGAAGTACTTGCGACAAACAACTGTGGGTCAATCTGGCAAACATTCTAAGTTTTCTTTCCAATCTTCTCTCTCTGCTTTCACCCAGAAGGATGATAACAGGAAAAGCCAACATCTTTTAATCAATTTGGTTTCTAATTGCTCTCACCAAAAAGTCCAGCATCCTATTAGGTACAGTTTCAGTGGAGTATATGGCTTGCTTATCACAAAGTAATCCATCAGTGGTATCCCACCTTGTCTCTCTAATACCCTAGGACTCACACGACTACAATAACAACTGCATCTCAATGGTATGGCAATTTAGGTCACACGTTATGGGTCGGTCTTTCAAAACACTCAGCATTGGTCTATCTTTGCTCCAATGAGAGCAATAAAGCTAATACTGATTTTTGAAAATTCCTACCCTAAACACTCATATTGGGGTGCCTGGGAAGTTAATTTGGAGCCGTCAATCAACAAATTATTTTAAAATTAACAATGCCACTTGATCTGTAATGGCCCTTCTGTAGTTTGGACAAATGCAGTTTTCATTCCCTTAGCATGTACTGTTATTATTCTCCACGACTCTGTTGATCTTAGAGTATGTGCCATTCCCAGGAAAAAAAAATTCTCCCATGAAGTATCCACAACATACATGTAGTTTCATTTTCATCTGCACTAAGATTCAGCCAGTAGGAATTTCTGTGTAGAAATTTCTGGTTTGAATGCTAGAGGAGTTAAGATTGCCAGGAATAGTGCTCTCAGCACAGAACACACTAGAGCTGTCAAAGTCGTCATTTGTTCTGATATCTGCTGCTTTTGTTCTGACCTGTTTCAGACCACGGAAAGAAACCCTGTTTAGCTAATAGTGGGATAAGTTTCTTTTTTAAAAGGTTTAACAAAATATTCTATTCTGGGCAAATGTCATACTAGTCCATTACCACAGGCTACTTCAGGAGAGCAGTAAAGTACTCATTTTAATTATACACATTTTTCAAAGAACAAGGCCTGTGAGTAAATAATCCCTCTTTTAAAGCCCAATAGGATAATTTAGTTTGGTAGGACAAATTGAAAGTTTCTGAGGGGCAAAAATATGAAAGTGTACCATAGTAAAAAGCTCTCCCAACAAATTAACTGAGCTTGCTCTTTAAAAGCAATGGCCCTTCCATGAACTGAAGAAATACTCTGTCCATATACCACTGGGGTGGGCACAGTAGACAGACAGACGGCGCACACAGAAAAGAAGAGTTCTGCCTCTATATCAGGGTCTCCCCTCCCTCCATGAATGCTCGATAGGGGTCGAGGTCCACAGAGTTTGGAATGTAGGATGAGCTAGAGCAACGTTTCTCAAATGCGGCCACAACAGCCTCCAGAGCGGTGATGGGAGGGGCAAAGCATCAGCCCATCCCCTTCCCTCCTTGTTGCTCCTGGATGCGCCATCCAGCACCGCCTCTGGAGAGATGTGGGGTACAACACTGCAGGAGCAAGTTGAGTTTTTGACCCATCTTGGGGGAAAGGGATTTGGGCAGCAGGCTCAAGCAGCGGGACTTCAGGAGCCTGGCCATGCGGCCCCAGGCTCCAACCATGGGGCAGTGAGTACTAACCCCGCCTCCCACAGCTCCAGCCATGTGACCCTGGCCTCCAGCTGTGGGACTTCAGCCTCTGGCCCCTGATTCCAGCTGCATGGCAGCAGGCGCTAGCCCCCGACTCCAGACTCGAGCTCAGGCTGCGCAGTGACAAGCGCTGGCCCCAGTTACCGATGACTCCTAGTCCCAGCTGCACAGCAGCGAGCTCCAACCATGGTGTAGCAGGTGCTGACCCCCGTCTCTGGAGCTTAAGTAAGCCTCTGTCCCCCACTTCCAGCCATTGGTGGTGGGCACTGGCCCCAGGCTCCAGCCACGCAGCCCCAGTGCCTAGCACTGATCCTCTGCCCCAGTTGCACAGCAGCAGGTGCCAACCCACAGCTCTGTTCCCAGGCTCACAGTGGTGGGAGCTGGACTCAGGTGCTGACCTCTGGCCCTGGCCGTGAAGCAGCGAGTGCTGACTCCAGTCACGGCGCCGGGCATGGACTCCTGGCTCTGGCCACACAGCCCCAGGCTCTGGCCATGCAACAGTGGGACTCATCACCAATCCCCATTGCCCCTGGCCCCCTCTGCCTCCCATGGCCCTGTGTATACACACATATATATATATACATACACACACACACACACACACCCTGCTGCCTTCCTGACCTCGCATCCATCCCCCTCATTGCCTCTGGCCCCTGCTGCCTCCCCCAGCCCCACAACCAACCCACCATTGCCTCTGGCCTCTGTTGCCTCCCGCTTCAGCTCCTCCATGCAGGGCTTAATAGGTCCTGGGGCTTGCTGAGAAAAGTGGTATTAACAAACACGCAAGTATCACTTTTCGCAGCAGACTTACTTGCTATCTGTGAAAAGTGATACTTGTATGTTTGTTAATATCACTTT
This sequence comes from Chrysemys picta bellii, assembly GCF_011386835.1. Classification (NCBI taxonomy): domain Eukaryota; kingdom Metazoa; phylum Chordata; order Testudines; family Emydidae; genus Chrysemys; species Chrysemys picta. The sequence goes on along the minus strand of NC_088801.1, from coordinate 30,286,702 downwards.
TCATAGCCTCCCAGGTAGCTACTAACTGCGCTGTGATATTAACAAATATACCTCCCGAAGGGGGAGGCAGCATTATTTTTTTATTACTGAGTCTGCAAAAAACCTTACAAATATAAATTACAATGACTTGGATGTGTATCTGTGCATATTTAATTGTTTTTCCTAACGGTAATTAAGTATTTTAGGAAAAAGTGTCAGTGAGAGTTGGTGGCTGCATTCTGAGGTCACCAAAAATTTTGTTGGGAGAATCCCTGAGCTAGAGTCTGCATGGGAAAGCAGCCCCTCCTCATACATTCCTCCCCCTAGAGCTGGAGAATATCCATAGCTAATTTAATGCTACTTCAAGCAACACTCACTATGGGTCTGTGCCTTTGACCCCAAGATGTTATAGAGCTACGAAATAACTACGTAGGTGGGGCAGAAAGCAGCATGCATAGGCCAACCCTTCAGAGGGCCAGGGATTCCCTTTCCTATGACCCAAAGGAGCTATGGAATTGGGTTCAATGTCTCATCCTTCCTATCCGCTCTCGCATTATGCAAAGATCTGTGGGAAACTCGGTACGGTCAACCTCCCACCAATCCCAATATCTGAGCAATTCTGCAGAAGGTTACCATTTGTGCCCAATATAATCTTAAACTTTCACCAAAAAAAGTTGTTGACTCCTCCTCACCCCAGTCCCCGCCCCTGCGACAGGAAAATACTTCACTTCATCACCACACTGTGGGTATGTCTACACTTGGAACTGCAGACATGATTCCCAGCTCACCCAGACATGCTCTCATCAAGCTATGGTGCTAAAAATAGTGTAGCTAGGCTAGCACGGGCAGCAGAGAGCAGCGGCATGGGCTAGCGGTGCTGAGTACAAACTCACCTGAGCCCCACGAGTACATACTGCCACTAGCACAAGTACATGTCCTTGAGCTTGAAATCATGCCCCTAGCTCCAAGAGCAGACTTAGCACCATTCACCCACCAAAAGCTGCCTGTGCAATCATGCAGATGAAGTCTTTTGCCAACATACTCACTAGCTGGCTTTTGCCATCAGGATTGGTTCTAGCTGCAAGAGGCAGTTATTCGAGCAAAGAGGCAACTAAACTCAGGGTGGAGCTGAAGAAACTGAGTGGGGAGTACCAAAAATGGAAATCATAAAAGGGTAATTTTTAGGTCTTCTTGTCGATTCTTTACCATTAGACCAAGGAAAACTATAGTCCATTACAAGCCATTTACCTGAGAGCTATCACACTTGGAATCCTGCGTCACTCTGAGCCTAGGAAGGACCATATCTTGACAATGCTCTCTCTCTGCATGATTTTTATAGAAGTTGGTGGCACAGCTGCATATGCAAAATGCATGTGTAACTGTGTATCTAATTTACATGAACACTTAACAGAATTGCATACAAACTCTGGAGAATTGGGCACACAAATGACATATGATTGGTCACCGGCATGCACAGTTACATGATTTCCATATGCAATTGTGGTCATTGTCGTCCATCTTTAAACAAAAAAGATTGGGTCAACCTGTGGAATTCCTTCGCCCATGAGGTCACTGTGACTGCATTTACAACTTTATTCCCTATGGCTACTTCACCCCCTCCTAGCCTCTTGCCAGACTCCTCACTCCAGGGCAAGATCCCAGGATTTACTCTCTCCCTGGCCTTCCTCCATGTTCCTGACTCTTTCCCTCCTCTCAGGGACTGCAGACTCCTTCCCCTGAAGCTTTTTTGCTCTCCGTTTCCTGGCTTTATAGTGCTGTCCCAGCCTCTCTCCAGCTGGGTTTCGCCCTCAGTTAATCCCGGCCCTCCATCTAGCAGGTGATGCCAAGTGACCTAATTGCGTTAACCCTATCACGGCTGGTGGGGGACGCACACCCCATCACAGAGGGATACAATATACATCTTTTGCAATAGAAGAAAGAATTCTTTAGACCTCAAAGAATTCAGGTAAAGAGATAAACAGTAAAGTGTTAGGAAAGGGATGATTCCTCGGTTTTGAACTTGGTCTGTTCGCGGATCCAGCTATTCTGACAAATTCGTCTTTGTATGTAACAGATTCTGAAGTTTGATAAAAATCTCAAGTTATTAATAATGATTGTGGCTAGATGATGGCTGCAAATTTAAATATGGCCCTGCTTCTTCTCTTTAGCTCAACCCTAGACCCCGAGAACTTGATTTCTTCCTCTCGCTACTCAGCAACCTCCACAGACATTTCAATGCCATTACTCAAGGTGCCTATCAGTGTCCGAATTTTGATTTTGCTATCTGGTAGCTAGGGAACTACTATCCACTCAAATACATACTAGATGGATCACCACCCCTATTTAATATTGCTCTGGAGAGAGCATAGCAAAAGCCACCTGGGATAATTTAAGATTTTAAATCTGCACTGTCTGCTACAAGGAAAACTTAAGGAATTTAAGAAGGCCAAGTTTATTCTCATATAAGGAAAGATTAAGGGAATTAAGGAGGCTGAAACCAAGTAAATGGCTCACATGGTTAAACATGTCATAGTAAAAAATTAGGAAACAACGCAGTTAGTCAGTGATTTTTTATGCAAAGTAATAAACACATGGAATAAATAGGAAAGTAGGAAGGACCACAAGGTTTTGGATTTTTTTTTTTTAAACACAAATCCTAAAAATATGTTTCTATCTCTAACCAGTTTTATTGTCAAGTAAAGATACTGAAGCTAAAGCAGTTGTACTATAAATAAGTTGCAACAGCCAGGCGAAAGGGAGCTAAAGCATATTATGGTAGCAGAAATTCTGAATTTCTATCTATTTAGGTACTTACAGATCTCCCAGCACTAATATCTAAAAGCTTCACAAACGCAAGGAATTTATCCGCACAATGAAGGAAGGGGGTTGAGAGGAAAGAATTAGTATTATTTTTCATTGTTGGTTTATAATTCTGTTGTTTCCCACTTCTTTTGTATCAGCCTTCAGCTTGTCACAACAACCTTACTACAATGTCAGTGTAAGTAAAAGCACAGTGTTAAAATGAAACTAAACATTGTCAGTGCCAGTTTATGGAAACCATGCTAAAATGTCACAATGAAAAAATGTCACTGCAGATCTGTTGTGGTTATGCTACAGTGTCAGAAAGAAATGTGATGTCAATGCAAGTTGTTATGTATCAATGCAGTGTAGGGGTTGACTGACTGATATAGACAGTACCCGACTTTACATCTCAAGTTTGAGGCAAACTGTGCATGGTCAGTAGCTATTTTTCAAATCCTGTCTAAGTCAACTGGAGACCAGTCAACAGTTTATGAACTATTGCCCACTTCATAGGCTATAAAAGGAAATGATTTCCTGTTATGTGCCCTTGTCTAAACTAACTGGAGCTAGAGTTACGATCCAACAGTATAAAAAGAGACAGATACTATGTCAGAAATAAACAGCAGATGTAAAGTCACTCTTCATGAGACAGGAGTGACCACATCACTCACTAGTGACCTGTGGCTGGTCCACACTAACCCCCCACTTCGAACAAAGATACGCAACTTCAGCTACGTGAATAACGTAGCTGAAGTCTAAGTATCTTAGTTCGAACTTACCGCGGGTCCACACGCGGCAGGCAGGCTCCCCCGTCGACGCCGTGTACTCCTCTCGCGGAGCAGGAGTACCGGCGTCGACGGCGAGCACTTCCGGGATCGATCCCAGAAGATCGATTGCTTACCGCCGGATCCGGAGGTAAGTATAGATGTACATGTATAGTAGTCACTAGGTAAATAATAAGGGTACCCCTATCACTAGTATAGAAAAGTAAAAATCCCTCAGTGGAGCTATTGCACATTTGTTTGCTGTCTGTACAGAGCACCAACTGTCAAGCCAGCTAGTTGCTTATTTATACATTTAAATACAAACTGCAAAGCGCTGAGCGCCCTCAACTCTCAATGGCAGGCAGTGAAGTCAATGAGGATTGAAAATGCCCAATACTCACAGGTTCTGCCTGTCACTGACATAAAAATAATCAGCAGAGTAGGATCAAACATTCGCTGTTTAAGTCTACAGTATCCACATCACTTGATAAAGAAAGAACATCTTAGCAAATAAAGTAGGGCTGTCCAACAATTTTTAAAATTGCAATTAATTGCAAGATTAAAAAATAGTCATGATTAATCGCAGTTTTAATCACACTGTAAAACAATAGAAGAATACCAATTTAAATTCAGCATGGCCTCTGGAATGGTGAAGCATGAAGGGGCAGACAAATGTTTAGCATCTCTGGCACGTAAAAACCTTACAATGCCGACTACAACAGTGCCATGAACACCTGTTCTCAATTTCAGGTGACATTGTAAGTAAGAAGCATGCAGCATTATCTCCCATATATGTAAACAAACTTGTTTGTCTTAGCAATTGGCTGAACAAGAAGTAGGACTGAGTGGACTTGTAGGCTCTAAAAATTTACACTGCGCTCAAAAAACAGTTATATAAAAAAATAATTCTACATTTGTAAGTTGCACTTTCATGATAAAGAGATTGCACTTCAGTACTTGTATGAGGAATTGAAAAATACTATTTCTTTTGTTTATTTTACAGTGCAAATGTTTGTAATAAAAATATTATAAAATGAGTACTGTACACTTTGTATTCTGTGTTGTAACTGAAATCAATATATTTGAAAATGTATAAAATTTTTGGAAAAAATTTAAATAGGTATTCTATTATTAACAGTGCAATTAAAACTGCACTTAATCGTGACTATATTTTTAATCTAGTTAATTTGTTTTGCATTAATCGCTTGAGTTAACTGCAGTTAATTGACAAACCTAAAATAAACGTATCTTGATGAATGCCCTAGAAGCTTGTCAAAAACAGAATTCTAGGTGCATGGGTCTTTAACTGGAAAAGTCCTGTTCACCTCTGCCAACCGAGACAGGGAACTCAGCCAGTTTTAACTGCTGTGACTGGGATTTTGTATACCACATTCCTGTCCTTCCGAGGAACCCTTGATTCTCAATCCACTCACTTCTACCATCACTGCTGGTGCTAAATTCACTCTTTGGATATGAGCCTGCCACACCCCCATTTATTAGCATGATATGTGTATCTGGGGGGGAGGGTTACAGAGGGGCAGAGGAAAGGGCACAGAGAAAGGGCACAAAGAATGTTGGTCAGAAAATGTATTAACAGACACTGCACTCTACTTTTATTTGAAATTAGAGTAAACGTTAACTGTCTTGATTCTGTATGGTACCATGTGCCATTAAATCCACTGGAGTCAGAGTCAAGACTGCTCAGCACCTTAAAGGAGTAGGCCCAAAGAGACAGCCACTTGATACAAGAAAAGCCAATGAATACTTAACACTAGTTCCATGTATGTATGGGAATGTGCCATTATCCATTTTAATTGATGCAAATGGCATGTTCTAGGCCCCGATCCTGCAAGTTGCAGTGTATAGACAGACTCCTGCACCTCAGTTTGCATTACTATCAACCTAGAAGGCAGCTGGCAGTGTAATCAAGTAGGTAACTGGCCTTCATTTTATTCATTTTTATTAAAAAGTAAATACCCAAACAGCTTTAAAATTTCAGAGACAAAAACACAGTATGGTGGGAAAAGGCATAATGGATTTTCCCCAGCCATATATGTTATCATATCTACAGTATGGAACAATGTACATATTAACTAATGGCCTACCATTAAGTTCACATAAAATATACACATATAAATTACAACAAAATTACATGCTTCACTGGAGTCTTTCCTCTAAAAGCCATGACACGCTGGGGAATACTAAGATGTTTGTGGCGTAATGTGCAAATAATGTCATTTCGCTTGAGAATAATCTTATATCTTTTAGGTAACATGAGATGTGAAAAATTAATCCCCATTCACTTCTTGTTAAGAGAGACAAAAATCATCCCTTGGTTATAGGAATGTTTTTAAAAAAATAAAAGCATAGAATTCGCTAGAATATTCATCATTTCCAATCTTAAAATCACAGCATACAAATAGATGAATCCAGCAAGTCAGAGAGCAAAGCCAATTTAATCTGTGGCTCCCCTGAGGTAAATGTAGTTCACAGTCCTGCCCCCACCCCAACCTCAGCCATAATCCCTGGTTCCTGGAGGTAAAAAAGCACTGAAGTGAGGAAAATTCTGCAGCAGGATATAATGATCCAAAATGACAGGGACAATAATGACAATGAATTTCATGTCTCCCAGTCATGAGCTGGGGATGCTTGACTGGGCTGACTTATACAATTAAATTGTTACAGGTACAGCAGGAGATGCAGTTATCAGCTGCATGCTTTTGGGAACGATGCCTGCAGCAAAAGAAGTGCTATGGAATGCACAGTCTCTTTTGTTGTGAACAAACTATTACTCCTGTAGGTATGCTTATATAGTTGTACCCTTTGACAGAGGAAAAACTGGGTTAAAGACACAAGTCATTTTAGGGTATTGATTTTTATCCATTTTGAAAGTAAAAACTGTTTGATGGATAAAATACCATCTGATTCAAAGGGCTTTGTGCTAAAACCACTACAAGTAAACAGAACCTACAGATTTCATTAATTTAAGAAATAAGAAGGATCGTTCATAATACCAAGGCTTATGATTCCTCTGTCTCTCCCACTACTACTTACACCAAATCAGAGTATTAAGAACTCTTAAATGAAAGAGAAAATTGAGATTGAAACTACAGAAACAGCCAAGTCAATGCTTGTATTTCATTTCCTATATATTCCACAAGAGGCAGCCAATCATGCCTTTACAATCCTCCTCACAGCAGATAACTGGTTTTCTTTCTGAGGTCTCTCATATAATACCCGTAAGATTTTCTTTTAAATAAAATCACTCAAAACATGTTCTGCATGTCCTAGCTGCTTTTAAATACCCATAATGGTTTGCTAGCAGTTCCTGTGGGGCTGAGCATTAGAAGCTACTTTCACAGTCTTCCATTTTCAAGTTAAAACTCAACTAACATGAAGATGTGTAGCAATAGACTTCATCTACATAAAACCTTTCCAGTGACAAATTGTCACACCATTTTAATTTTCAAGGGAGAGAAAATTTTAGAACAAGGATTTAAATTCTTACAACCGTCCATGCCTAAATTTGGGCAATGCCCCTATTACATATGCTAATATTCTCAAAATATTAATTTGAGAAATATGAACTATAAGGCTGTAACATTTCCTAATTCAGCACATACTCTAATACAAGGAAAAAGAGCTATAGGAGATTAAAAAGAAAAAGCGTTTATTCAATTTTTGAGAGCTTAATGAATGCTCTACTCCTTTGCATTGATTGTTTTTTTTTATTAAATGGGAAGAATTTCTCATGAGGTTTACAGTAAACAAGGAATGCTCAGTCCTCACCTGAAGAGCCGCCTTTCCACCTTTCTTTGAACAACCTTTTTGTTCCAAAGATTTAGAATTTTAGTTAACATACTTCGGAAAAAAAAAATACGCATCAAAATTCTGGAGAATGCAAAATTATGAAATGAAGAGCCTTTCCTGGGATCTAACTGAACTGGAGATTTTGCAAAGCAAAGTGAAAATGTGAATTTCATTAGACAATCATACATTTTTTCATGTGGCAAAAAAAAAATCAATCAAGAAAATACTGCATGAGGTGATGCAAAAGATTCTACAGTTCTACTTTCTGTCTTTAAGGTATATAAATATATTCCAATAAGAAATGGTAATTAACACAGCTATTCCATTGTAAATTCATGACTTACTAAAGAACCTAGAAATACGTTTCCTTATACACTTAAAAGTTCATCTTTGAAGGGAGAATATGTACATACTCAAGAAACTCTATAGCACCCAGAGAGATGAAAAAATGCATCTTAAAAAGAGAACTCTGCCACTTCGAATTAGCCAGCATTTTCTGTGCATGTTTAAAATTGTAGTATTCTTGACTGTTAAATCTCTGCTTTAAAATGTTTCCTATTTTTCTAGCCCACAACATAATGTACATATAATTCAAATGAAGATTAATTCTTCCATTAAAAATGCTTTAAAATAATTCTCTCTATGATCTTGAGCTCTCAGCTTTTGCATCTCCATAGTGCCTCTTTTCCAATTTTCCTTGAGCTACATAAATGAAACTGACAGATCACTGCTCAGATAGCAGCCACATTCTTCCCCCAAAATGTTGCCTTTTTGCTATTCAGGAGTATCCGAATACCAACAAATGCTAAATGAAGTCTGACATGTACCCCTAAGAAACAAACTTGTAAGTTGCGGCTTCAAAGGAAACCTTGAATAAATAGGACACATTGTGTACACCCAGGCTAACATCCAACATATGCTATAGTTTCCTGATGCTGAGACAGAGCAAGAATAGCCCCTGGTAAAGTCTGTGATTTGCTATTGCTGGTACTTCCAACATTTATAATGTACCATCCATTTTTGCCTGTATAAACAATTTTAAAATGTAATTAAGAGGGCTGAAGCAACAACATTTCAGAAAGCTAGAGAGTAGGATATATTCAGGATTGTTTGATAAGTTACTCGTTAGATCAGCAATTAAAAAAAAAATAAAGGAATAGCACTGCTGATCCCCTTCTGATAAAAGCCAAATACCAATGCAAAAAAAGTAAATAACTGTGTAAATGGTTTTATCAAGTCAGAAAATAATCTACGCAGTGGGTATATTAAAAGTGTTCTTTTGTGGGATTTGGGTCAACACTCCAACTCTAGGGGGAGACCTCTGCTATTAAGCACTACTCACTGCAGCCAGTAGGTGCGACTAAGGGTATAGATGCAAAAAAATCTGACAGAGGGGAAGAGAAAAAGGCAAGAAACATTATGAAACTGAATTTAATTATTAACATAAAACTACTTACGACACTCCTTTCTATAAAAACTCCCCACCCCAAACCTATTTTGAGCTTTAAGTGTCAATGCCATTATCTAATGCTAAGTTCCTTAAAGGTGAGCTGCAAAGGGTTCATGCCATCATTTCGCTTCTTTAAGATGTATAAAGAACTGAAAGGTTGTGTGTGTTGCTTGTTCGCCTCCCCCTCCCCCCAAGACTCAGGGCTTGTCTAGGTTAGGATGCAAGAAGTATTTTCAAAAATGCATTAGCTAACATGTTTTAAAACTAGTATCGACAGAGTACAAGTTAACTGGTCAAGATGAACTGTAGGGCAGAGCCTAGGGCTCACCTCAGTCAGCTAACAAGTGTTAAAATATAACTTGCCCTATCTACACTTGAATTGAAATCCTGGCCCCACTGAAAACTAGGAGAGCTTTCCCACAACATCAGTAGGGCCAGGATTGCACCTTACATTTTTAAAGCATAAGTTAATGTGTTTGTTAACACTTAAAAAGAAAACATTTTCTTGAAATCCAGACATACCCTCTGAGAGTTCAAGTGTGTAATATGAGCTTTCAGAATTCTTAACTGAAGGGATGAGACAAAGAATCTTTAAAAGCCAGCTTTTTTCCTTCCAACTGTTCATAGGCAATGGAATTAAAAATGGAAACAGCTTTAAATGGTCTGAATAGAAAGAGTGTCATTGTCAATCAGGTTTCACTTGCTCAGTACATATGCAAGATCTCTAGGTATACTAGATTTCCAGTTGTCCAGGGAAATCAGGATAGGCCAGACCTGAATTTCTAACATAAAAAAACATGCAGAAAAAAGTTGAAAACATTTCTGGCCCTTTAACGCAACTTGAAGCAAGAAAGGGTACAAATCAAATGTTGCTCTTTGAATGGGAAGGCATCAGGCCTATCAGTAAAGTATCACTCAGTAACTGATTTTGTGCTGTATCTTGACAAGAAAAAAATAAGAATTTTCCACCAAAAACTGTATTAACTCTTGCTGTTCTTTACTTTGGCATCACATAGCAATGAATCTAAAGTAACATTTGTGCAAGAAAACCTTAAATTAGCCTTTGTGAGTGTCTTGTAAATGCATCTCTATCGCAATAGGTAGGGATTATTTAAAATTGTTCTGGTTATCATTTTGCCATAAAATACCAAACTGCTTAGTCATAACTAAGCTTTAAATAGATTACAAATAGGTTTCCAGTTAATTACAGTCTTTAAGAATATTATTTTTAAGTAATATTTATTAATATAAAAATTAGAGATTGCTCTATTTTTTAAAACACCTAGCAATCGAGTATCTCAAAATATTTTAAAGCAGCAAAATGGTTATTAAGAATGAATTAAAAGTAACCAATTAGTTTTTCAAGCTGAAAGTTGCTGTCGCGCTTTTAATAATTTTTACAGCAGCTCTCGCTACAGATCATCCAAAGAAACTTTCAAAAATCTATTTGTCAACATAAAACTTAAGCCTGCAGGCTACTGGGATTTTTTTTTTTTTTTAATTCTTTTAATAATTTTCTTTTAAAGGGAAAAAAATGCAGATGTCAGTCTTTAGTCCCAACAGGATATTTTGTTTTTTAAATGTTGATTGGATGGGGCCATTAAATTAAATCTTTGTAAAGTTTATTATTAAAAACCAAGTAGACTAAGTGCAGATGTATATGCAAAAGTAGGAAAGTACTGTACCATCAAGAGAAAACTAAGTATCCATTGTTAAAATCCATATCATGACAACATTTCAAGTAGACAGGTTAATTTTTGCTATTAGGCTTTGGGGACTTAGGCCTTGATACTACAATGAGATCCATGGAAGGCTCTGCTGGGGTGAATCTCATTGCAGGTTCAGGGCCCTAGTTAGTTAAGATAATAACAGTCCTGAATTCAACACCACAAGAAAATGCACACTATCAACTGCTACAACCTTTATTTTAGCAAACAATGAATCAAGGATAATGCTAACCATTTGTACTGTTTTTAAAAATCCATATGACTTTCAGTCATTCTGAATTACTATAGTGAAATATAAAATCCAAGTATCCTATGTAAAACAGAAGGGTTATATTTTAAACAGACTAGGTTGAACCTTTGCTCAACATCATAAGTATGGAACGGCTCATAACTGTGCCCCCCCTTCCGCCCCCCAGCAGGACTATCTGCTAGTTCTTAAAATCAGATAATGGTAAAACAAAAATTCAATTTCTCTCCTTTCCACAGTTTTGTATTACTCCTGATTATGAAGATATATACACATACTAGCTGGTCCCACTCACGAGGGACAAGCTCTAATTATCCTTATGCTAGTTATTTTTCCACAATATGCCTCCTAAATGCTCTCTGTACCCAATGTATTTCAGTTGAGTTAGGAGATATATCCCTATTTTTCCTCTCCAAATGTCCCTATTGATAAGTGTGGACTAGTTTAATTCGAAAAAAGGGGAAAAAACCTTTGTAGTCAAATGTTATGTGATGAACTTTCAGGCTGCTGGATGGAAGAAATAAACTATCTTCAGGTAAAAAAAATTAATTACAGATCCACCACAATTGGCAAATAAGTATTCAGGATATTTCTTCTGAGTGTGATATCTCCATCCCTGCAAGGGATGTGTAGTTTCTTCATGACTGCTCTGCATACATCTTGATATCATGAGACTGCCAGGCTACCCATGAGGGTTAAGAAAATCTTTCCATAAAGCACTCTTACCACTAACAGAAAAAGAATGGTCTCAATTTATATAATCACCCAATAAAATCTACAACGAAAGAACATTAAGGGTCTGATGCAAAGCAAGGAAATTCACAGATAAGACTGTCCTTTAACATGTAGGCACGACAGGGTGCACCTAGAAAGTAGTTAAGTGGACACCCTGCTGTGTCTAGATGTTGAAGCACAATTCGAGTCGTGAATTTCCTGGCTTTTAAAGATTTGTGGATGACTCACAACAGTCTTTTTAATGTAATTTTTGCTGGGCGTGATTTTTTACAAAAATTTGAATACTGTTTGGTTTATATGAAACTTAATGTACATGTAACTACATATCATGCTAGACAAAGATGCAGCCCAGAATGCCTTGAAGACACATTCAAGTAAAGTTAGGATCTGCTGAGATGTAGAGGTTTCAGCAAAACTCAAGGCACCCTTAAACAACAAAAAAGAAGCTAGCATTCTGGAATCTAGGTAATTCCTAGGCAGTTAAAGCCAAGGAAATTACTAATTTCTAGGAGGTTTATTAATTTTACTATGGAACTTCCTTACTTAGCTGTGAAGTTTGGCAAGTGAAAGAAACCTTCTGTTAAGGAGTTCTTTACTTGGGAGTTCTGCATCTCCATGATAGCCATTTTCAGTGGCTGAGGAGATGACCAAAGCCACTATAAAGTTGGCAATATGAAGATCTGGTGGAGCATGGGCTTTCTGGTTCATGTGGTGACAGATGTAGAGATACAGGACTCGTACGTGAAATGGAGAGATCATGCTCCCAAAGAAAGCACCTTCACAAAGTCTAATTTCAAGTAGTGGACAATTTGGTACATCCTGGCTGCCTTCACTTGGAACCAGAATCCTATTTTTCTTGCTATAAAAAACCTTTTTCCTCTATAAAGTAGATTGGCTTCAGACCTGTCTGTCAGCATTTCTATGGACAGATTCATGCGTAGAGGGAACAAATGCAATCTCTTCTCCGGAAAAGGTTAAGCCAGCACCAGTTTCTGAGGTTCCAAAAGCACTATGGGTCTTTGTACTATGACCTGCATGCTGGACTCATACACCTCATCATTCATTAAATCAAGTGAGGAGGTTTGAGTCCTTTTTCATCAAAATTCTTAATGCCCTGCTGCTGAAGATTAATTCAGACAAAATGGGGACGATGAAAGTGAAGTGAGGAATGCCCTTGAAAGCATAGAAGAGGTGGTTCCTGCCCCCGCAGTGGAGGGAGTTTGTCCAAGATTGTCTCAGGCTAGGGGTACTTTTGGAACCCTGACCACCCATGGATTCCCAGATGACAGTATCTTCATATTAGTAAGGCCACTGACAGTTGCATGAGTCTCATACACATACTACTCTAGATGAAATTACTATAAAGTGGGTGCTCAACTGGTTGAAAGACCATAGAGTAGTTACCAATCGTTCGCGGTCACACGGGGGGGGGGGGGGCGGCGGGGGGGCACATCCAGAGGGTCCTGCAAAGGTCAGGTCTGGGTCCAGTTCTATTCAATATTTTCATTAATGCTGTGGTGCCCAAACTTTTCCTGTCATGCCCCACCCCCCGGTAATGTAATCTGTCTATTACTCCATTACTGCACAGTTTGCTCAGCAGAGGAGCTGGAGGGACACTCCCCCACTGCACAACTCGCCCCCAAAAATGTTCCTACCGTTTGGGAACCACTGCATTAATGACTTGGATAAGAGTGGAGAGTAGCTTATACAATTTGTAGATGACACCAAGCTGAGAGGGGTTGCAAGAACTTTGGAGGGTAGGATTAGAATTCAAAACAATCTTGACAAGTTAGAGAATTGTTCTAAATTCAACAAGATGAAATTCACTAAAGAAAAATTCAAAGCACTTCACTTAGGAAGCTAAAAATCAAATGCACAACTACAAAATGGGGAATAGCTGTTTAGATGGCAGTACTGAAGAAAAGGCCCTGAGGGGTATAGCAGAACACAAATTGAATACGAGTCAGTGTGATGCAGTAGTGAAAAAGGCTAATATCATTCTGGAGAATAACAGGAGGGTGGTATGTAAGACACAGGAAGTAGCTGTTCCACTCTACTCCACACTGGTGAGGCCTCAGCTGGAGTACTACACCTCTACCCTGATATAACACGACCCGATATAATATGTATTCGGATATAACATAGTAAAGCAGTGCTCCGGGGGGGCAGGGCTGCGCACTGCGGCGGATCAAAGCAAGTTCGATATAACGCGGTTTCACCTATAACACGGTAAGATTTTTGGCTCCTGAGGACAGCGTTATATCGAGGTAGAGGTGTATGTCCAATTCTGGGCACCACACTTTAGGAAGGATGTGGACAAGTTGGAGAGAATCCAGGGGAGAGCAACCAAAATGATAAAAGGTTTAGAAAAGCTGACCTATGAGGAAAGGTTAAAAAACCTGGGCATGTTTACTCTTGAGAAAAAGACTACTACAGAGGGATGTAAAAACAGTGTTCAACTATGTTAAGGGCTATTACAAAGAGGACAGTGATCAATTGTTCTCAATGTTCACTGAAGGCAGGACAAGAGCTAATGGACTTAATCTGCAGGAAAGGAGATTTAGGTTATATATTAGGGAAAAACTTTCCAACTATAAAGATAGTTAAGCACTGACATAGGCTTCCAAAAGAATTTGTTGAATCCCGATCGCTAGACATTTTTAACAGGTTAAATAAACTCCTATTAGGGATGGTCTAGGTTTATTTGGTCCTGCCTCAGCACAGCGGGGATTTGGAGGGAGCTGGACTTGAGGACTTCACGGTCCCTTCCATCTCTACATTTTTATAATTAACAATAAGTACGTACATTTTTCATTCATTGGTTGGTAAAGCAATAGAGACAACACCTTTTGGACTTGTACCTCTCCAAAATTATCTTTGCCTTTGGAACTTTGACTTGGTTATTGCAATGAATTATGTAAGTGGCTTGAAGACCACCAAGCAGCTACAACTCATGCATAATGAAGCTGTCCTCCTGCATAGCAGAGTCAGCCAAAAAGCAATACATCACAACACTTCCTCCTGGGAAATGCAACTCATGGTGATGACTGATCCATAAAACTCTACATGGCTTCACTTGGCTACCTTGGAGGCTGCTGTGGTAATACACAGGAAGAGAGGAAGCTGGATAGGTCAAGCCAGAAGTCTTTTGACTGGGGGGCTGATAGAAGAATGTACTTAGGGTACTTGGCTTAGGAATTCCCTTCTCTTACTAGTCTGACAGGTCTTAAAGGTTGTTTATGTTCATGCAGGTCTTAAAAGGTTGTTTACATCCTTTTCCTGGGCCTTTCCTGAATACAGTTAGCAGGTGACTTTTTGGGTGCAGCGTAGAAGGCGTTTTGTTTTTTAAACTTGGGGCTAGATTGTGCAACCCTGACTCATATTGATGAGGACTTACTCATTTGAGTAATCCTACTGAAATCAGTGAGATTACTTGCATGAATACAAACTCCACAGGTTGAGCCAGGGTTGTACAATCCACGCTTTTGTGTTTGAAAAGCCATACGAGTTGAAAATATTGCACATGTCACTAGGGACTTAGCATTGGATGTACTTTATAAAAATGAAATAAAAACCCCCAAATCATTCTGGTATCATCAATATAAATGTCAATATCAACAATCTGAACACAGAAGTTGCTGCTACTGCACATTTGCCCATTTTTAAAAAGCAGCGTAACCCTTCGATTTATATTTTTCAAACAAGTAATCTGTGCACATTAGACCTTTGAACTACAAAACCTCAATTTAAAAAAATATTAGACTTGCAAAAAACCACTTTAATCTTCTCCTACTCTCTACAACTCAATCACTCATTTTGTTGAAATGATATATATATATATATTTATTAACACTCAAAACTGTATTCTGTGTAGTAGATGACATTTGTGCCAAGTTTCAGCCTTAAGGTATTTTTTCCAATAGATTTATAACCCCTTGAATATAGAGGTTTCCAGTGGAAACCACCCCAGCCCCAGAGCTGCTTGTGCTATTTGAATGTATTTACAAGAACAATTTAAATAGCTGAGGGTGATGCAAGCAAGAAGCGATTGATGCACCAAACCCAATTCAAAAATGAGAACCACAAAAGGGAAGTCAAATTATCAAGACAGGTGTGAATTTTTTTTTTAAATGTAAATACCATATAGTGAGCCATTTAAGATTATCAATAATATCATTTGTTTCCTTGACATTAACTATTTTGGTAAACATGTTCACAGATTCTACAATTTTCCTGAGGAAACTCTCTCTTTAGAGTCTTGGCTTCATAACATCTCTGAACAATTAGTCCTCAAGTAAACACAGGATTCAGAAGCCTAATAAAATTTGGCAAATTATCTGATTAGGAAATATTTGTTTGAGACTTACAGGGGGTTAGTTGGAACAGAGCACTTCAGATACCACATTTGTTTTACACTGATCCAGCACAAAAGGAGCTTCTCTAGTATTACACAACTATGCATGGCTGGAGAAGTCACAGGAACTTCCTATAGGGAATCACCAGACCATGAAGATACTATGACATTTTGCTGCATCTACTGGCTGACAGAACAGATTCTGTCTCCTACATTCAGGACGGTAAATCAGGAAGGCCAGAACTAAACCAATCAGATGTGTGAGCCAAATAAACTGCTTTAGTCATACATCTAAATTTAGCCAATGGAAATTATGCAAGATAGATTCCCTCAAGAGACACTTTCTATAAAAATATTTATGTATGTAAATACATCAAATTAGTTATATACTTTTGTTTTACTTTAAATACATCAACCATAAAGACGGATTAGAAAGGTAAATATAGAAAAGAAACATACCATCATAGTAGACAATAGCTCCTACAAGCCTGTCTTTCTGTAGCATTGGAAAGAGTTCCAAGGCTCTTGACTTGCTGAGCACATAGCTGCTTTTCAGACACTGACTTCCAGCTACAAGGTCATATAGTTTTATTCCCACCCAGTAGTATGGCAACTGCCACCATCTGCAAAAAAAAAAAAAAAAAAAAAAGATTTCAAGTGAAAAGGGAAAAAACTCTCCAATCATCATTATATATTGTAATATTAGCATTATTATGGTTATTAGTTTCTATTCTGCACCAAAGTTTGCCATTTACGTAGGCCTGGTCTTCAAAACATTTTACAAGTAGACATTGACTAATCCACAATACACCTCAGATATTATCCCCATTTTATATATGAGGAAACAAAGGAAAAGAGGCAAATCGCTTGTCCATGCCCATAGCACTTATCTTTGAGAGCTCAGAGGATGGGTGAGGTCCCAGAAGACTGGAGAAGGGAAAATATATCTTTAAAAACGGGAACAAAGAGGACCAAGGGAATTATAGATCAGTGCTGTGTACAGTTCTGGGCACCATACTTTAGGAGATGTGGACATATTGAAGACAGTCCAGAGGACAGCAGCATGCCCAACCCCGGAGATGAAAGCACTTTCCTTTGCTCTGAAGGAGATGCCTTTGATCACTGCACAACAACTCAAAGTCACTGATGGGCCCTGGAGGTGACAGGTGTGAGTATCACTCTACTGAGGAGGCCTTAGAGATTGGCAGGGGGAGTAAAAGGGAAAATTAGGAAGTAGGAGCCTGGAAATCACTCTCCCTCCACCTCTTCCCACCCCTAGCAAGATCTGGGAGGGGACAAAATAAAATAAAAACACTTTTCTCTTTTGCCCTTCCCAGACAAACTGATTCATTTCAAAGTTACTGTGCAGAAGTTTTCCAAGGTAAAACTCCATTGAAAGAGGGTGAATTTGAGGAATACTGTTGGACAGCTAACTGAAACGGTGTTAATAGACAGTGCAGTACATGAACTTCACGCTTCTACAGTACAGCAACAAATTCTCACCTCTGAAAAGACAAAGCTTGTGACACGTTAACAGCTAAGAAAAAGGCATTCTGAAAACTGGTCCAGTGAAGTAGCTTCATTCTCAAAAGCAAGGGTGTAAGAAATTAAAGCAGAAGGAGTATCAGGGAGCTTACTTGTAAACAGGAAGCATTATAGGTAAAGGACCAGATAAGTGAGGAGCAATTTCAAGCAAGTTGGCACGCTCATGAAGTGCTTCTTTTACCATCCTGTACTAAAAAAAAAAAAAAAAAAACAATTCAGGACCTTTAACTCTTTGTTAACGGATCACAAATATTCAATGTTAAAACAGTTTTGCTTATCAGTCCATAAAATACACAGAATCCCTTCTCTGTGCTAGATTACAATTATTACATTCTTTACTATTCTTTCAGTAGCACAATGATACTTGATTTGAAGAATTACATTGGGAACTTCCCAAATCAGTAACACAAAATCTTTAACTTGTGAGTACTGAGCAAATTCCACTAGGCATTTTAGAGCTATGGCAGGTCAGTCTAATAATCAGCAGCTCTAATTAACGGACCTAAAAACCGTACTCCATTTTACTAGAAGCTAATGGCACTCAATAAGGTATGAAATTCTTCCTATCTTTGAAGACATCCAAGAAACCACTTCTGATCTGATCCTTAAAACGAAAGGCCCTATAAGCATGTGGCAAACAATTCCACTGTACAGTATTCTACCACTTTTAAGATATTTAGACAGGTTTAATTGCAAGTTTCACAGGAAGAAGGCAAGCTTGGGGTTTTTCCCAAAGGTAGAAGATTGTCCCATCTTCCATCATATTATGCATGGGAACACCAATACCAGAAAATCTGTCAATGAATATGTACCACTCATTTACTATATTTTCTTTCCCGAAATTCCTTTAAAACAAACAAAATTCTTATCAGTGTACAAAAGGAAATCTCCCCCACCTCAAAATGTACAGTGCACAAGATACTATTTTCAGATGGTCTGTAAATGATACTCTAGCAAGAAACAGCATTGGAAATGTCCCCAAAATATTCTAGCAGAATTCACTGAGCAAGCTATTCTGTATGCACAGTGCCTCTGGTATTCAACAAAAGAAAGTATTAAAAACCATAAAATGAGAACAGAGATTTAATTGGGAGGAGGAAAAAAGAGTCTACTGGCAATTTTTGCTTAACAGCCAGCATAAACAATTACCTGCTCGAAATCCAACCTCATGATGGCCTTCTGAAGATATCTCACTCCACCATGGATCAATTTAGTGCTCCTGCTGCTGGTCCCTGATGAGAAATCATCTCTTTCTACAAGAGCTGTTTTTAGTCCTGTGTAACCAGAAAACCAAATTAACTTCTTAAATTACACAATTTGTATGTAATTCATTAAAGACACTTCTCTAGGGTAGAGACAATCACAAGAAAAATTACTCTGAACATGGATAAATTTGTATTCCAAGTGCAGTGCACTGTCTATATTGTAATGAAAAGATTTTAGTCTCTTCCTGGGGGAAAAGTCGAAACAGAACTCTTAAACAGAGGCACATTAAAATCTGGACATATCACAATGAAAAGACATTCCAGCACATAGAGGCTAAGCAGTTGGACTTTTATGCAGGGCAGCAAAGCTCCTATGAATGAATTAGAATCATAGGTCTGGAAGAGACCTTGAGAGATCATCTAGTCCAGTCCCCTGCATTCATGGTAGACCTAAGTATGATCTAGACCATCCCTGACAGGTTTTTGTCTAACTTGCTCTTAAAAATCTTCAATGATGGAGATTTCACAACCTCCCTAGGCAATTTATTCCAGTGCTTAATCACCCGAACAGTCAGGATATTTTCTTAATGTCCAACTTAAAATCGCCCTTGCTGGAATTTAAGCCCATTGCTTCTTGTCCAATTCTCCATGGTTAAGGAGAACCATTTTTCTCCTTCCTCCTTGTAACACCCTTTTATATACTTGAAAGCTGTTATCATGCCCCTCCTCCCTAGTCTTCTCTTCTCCACACTAAACAAACCCAATTTTTTCCATCTTCCCTCAGAGGTCTGGTTTTCTAGACTTTTGATCATTTTTGTTGCTCATCTCTGGACTTTCTACAATTTGTCCACACCTTTCCTGAAATGTAGCACCCAGAACTGGACACATTATTCCAGCTGAGGCATGGAGTAGAGTGGAAGAATTACTTCTCGTGTCTTGCTTAAAAACACTTCTACTAATACATCCCAGAATGATGTTTGCTCTTTTTTGCAACAGTGTTACACTGTTGCCTCATATTTAGCTTGTGATCCACTATGCCTCCAAATCTCTTTCTGCAGTACTCCTTCCTAGGCAGTTATTTCCCATTCTGTATGTGTGCAACTGGCTGTTCCTTCCTAAATGGAGTACTTTGCATTTGTCCTTATTGAATTTCATCCTATTTACTTCAGACCATTTCTCCACTTTGTCCAGATAATTTTGAATTTTAATCCTATCCTCCAAAGCACTTGCAATCCCTCTCAGCTTGGTATCGTCCGCAGACTTTATACATGTATTCTCTATGCCATTATCTAAATCACTGATGAAGATACTGAACTGAATCAGACACAGAATTGATCCCTGCGGGACCCGACTTGATATACCCTTCTAGCTTGGCGGTGAACCACTGTAACTACTCTCTGGAAATGGTTTTCCATCCAGTTATGTACCCACCTTATAGTAGTTCCATGAAGGTTGTACAGACGCTCCCCGAGTTATGTAAACCCAACGTACGCAAATCCAAGCTTACAGAAAAAGTTCTGTTAGCTTGAAATAGGGGGGGGTGTTGTTTTTTTTTGGGGGGGGGGGTTTGCGTAAGGGTCGGAGATACGTTTCCGACTTATGCAAAATTTGAGTTACGCAAGGCGTTCCAGAACGGAACGCTTGCGTAAGTTGGGGAACATCTGTATTTTCCTAATTTGTTTTTGAGGTCATGTGATACAGTATCAAAGGCCTTACTAAAGTCAATACATGCCACGTCTACTGCTTCCTCCCATTCACAAGGCTTGTTACCCTGTCAAAAAAGGCTATTAAGTTGGTTCGACATGATTTGTTCTTGACAAGTCCATGCTGACTGTTACTTATCACCTTAATATCTTCTAGGTGTTTGCAAACTGATTGCTTAATTATTTGCTCATTATCTTTCCAGGTACTGAAGTTAAGCTGTCTGGTCTGTAATTCCCCGGGTTGTCCTTATTTCCCTTTTTATACATGGGCACTATATTTGCCCCTTTTCCAGTCCTCTGGAATGTCTCCCATCTTCCATGACTTTTCAAAGATAATTGTTAATGGCTCAGATATCTCCTCAGTCAGCTCCTTGAATATTCTAGCATGTATTTCATCAGGCTCTGGTGACTTGAGGACATCTAACTTGCCTAAGTAATTTTTAGCTTGCTTTTCCCCTATTTTAGCCTCTAATCCTACCTAATTTTCACTGGCATTCACTAGGTTAGACATCCAGATCGCTACTAACCTTTTTGGTAAAAGGTCATTAGAGTCAGTAGTCACTGTATGACCACATAACATTTTATTTTAATAATATAAATAATAATAATATAATAATAAATGGAGATATACCTATCTCATAGAACTGGAAGGGACCCTGAAAGGTCGTTGAGTCCAGTCCCCTTCATTAGCCGGACCAAGTACTGATTTTTGCCCCAGATCCCTAAGTGGCCCCCTCAAGGATTGAACTCACAACCCTGGGTTTAGCAGGCCAATGCTCAAATCACTGAGCTATCCCTCCCCCTTTTTATTAATAAAAAAAGTGGCTTTTTGCAGAATAAACGTTACAAACTAATTTGCTCAATATCCTTGCAAAGCCGACTATTGTTATTACTCATTTTACAACTAAGGAAGAGAGATGCCCAAAACCAAAGAAGGAATCAATAACAGCCAGGATTGGAGCTCACAATTTCCTAGCTCTTAGAGCTTAGACAACATTTTGATGATAGAGATAGATTGCTTTAAGATTCTTGGTACAACCCTTAATAATGTAAGTGTTCTCTAAAATATAATCAGGAGACTTGGGTCCTTCCACTGAAAATACTGACTATTTGGTGGGGGGGGGGCACAGGGAAGGGAAAGAGCAGGGAACTCAGATGCAAGTGTTCATACATTGAAACACTAATCAACTAAAATAATAAGTTCTTCTAAAAATGTGATAAAAGAAAGGAGTTTGGGACTCAATATGGAGGGTGCTGAACTGTCTGTTACAATCCAGGAAAGGATTTAGCCACCAGTTTACATTTTACTTTAGTAGGAGTACTCAAAGTTCAGCACATGCTTAAATGCTTTTGCTGGATCGGAGTCAGGAGGTGTAGCACCTTGTGGGATCAAGCCCATATTCAGTATCTGCTTTTATGCAGTTTGTCTAACTCAAAGTAATTCTAATCTATTCTGGGTTTAAACTTTCTATGAAAAGTCATAGGCATTTTTTAGTCAGAGAAAAACAGATTAAGAACAATTGTGATATAAAGTTAAATTAAATAAAAATCTATCTTCTCTCCATTTAATATTATGCTTAGTTATGGCAACTGAAGTAGTGTACAACCAAGTGGCTCTTCTATTAATTAAAACACTCCATGTGCATTTGGATTGCTTCAATGTGATTAAATTTTTCACACTGAGTCCACCCTGGATATTGAGGATACAATTCTCACAAAAGAGAAAAGAAAAAGGCAAGTTAATCCACAAAACTTTGTCTTATAAAGTGAATCTGTGTCATGATAGACTTACAAGAAAATAAAGAAGGCTAGAAATACATTTTTGTATATTGTAATGAGATGTGAGCTCTAAATAAAGGAAATTCACAATGTATTCATTTACATATAATAAATTGAATATATACATACACACAGTCATATGCACATATATATCTTTTATACACACTTTATATGTATACAAGCTAATGACATATTCAGGGTGTATATATATACGCACACAAAATGTGCATAAATTATAGATATAGACACCTTTTACACACACACACACACACACACACACACACACACACACATATATATACATGCATATGTGTATATTACAGAAATATATGGCAGTGTAGTCCAAGATAAAGTTTACCAGCAGGTGTTTCGGATGACAATGTGTCTCAAGTGTTCCTCCCCTCCACCCCCACGCACAAAGTGAAAACATCTCTGCAATTGAATCTCCAATACTACACAGTTTATTTAGAAAAAGAAAGAGAAGAATACTTTATCCATTTGAAACTAGATAGGAGGAATGGAATTAGCCAATTTAGAATTAGGCCTGAACACGTTTTTTTCCAAGGGGAAGGAAACCACAGTTAATCAGATCTTTCAAGAACATGCTTTACATTGCTCAATCAAATAATGAATGCCAGGGAAGCTGTGTAGGAAGGGTACTAAAAATCATTACCGTATCCTTAAGGTTTTTCAAGACAAAGGATATAGCGTGAGGATATCCCATTTAGGAAAATGTTTTTATAATATATGCCATTTGGCAAAACTTTGCTCTTTATTAAATCAGGAAAATTCATCCATGGCAGTAACGGTTTTGTAGTATTCACAGAGGGGTATGACTTGTGTATGGCGTGGACCATATTTACAATAGATAACTTACAAAAGTTATTCTACATAGTTTTAGTACATACAATAATTGGAAAAAAAGTTTTGCGCACACCAACAACCTTAACAATCCACGTCAATAAAGATGTTCTCTTTTCAGAAGTGTCTTCCAAACCTCTAATATACCGTATATACTCATTCATAAACTGATTTTTTTTAGTAAAAGAGGGAAGCACCAGAGAAAGGGGGTCGGCTTATGAACGGGAATAGAGAGGGAGAGGTGGGACACAGCCCCTCCCCCCAACAGAGGGAGCAAGGAGAGGCAGAACAGCCAGCAGAGACAGAAGGGAAGAGGTGGGGCCAGAGTCTCTCCACTGCGGGCCACGCTGCTCTCCCCCCAGCCTCCGAAGCAGCTGTAGCTCTGGGTCTGGCAGGCTGCAGCCGTGCCACTCAGCCCAGCCCCCAGAGCAGGCTGCCCAGTCCAGCCCATTGGAACATGCTGCGGCCACCCACCCAGTCTGGCCCACCAGAGCAAGCTGCGGCTGCGCTGCCCAGCCTGCCGGAGCAGCTCCAGCCAGGTCAGAGACATCCTCCCCTGGCCCTCCCCCAGATAAGGTGGGAAGGGATGGGATGGGGAGAGTGTGGGGGTCCCAGGCTAGGGGTGGGGTCATGTGGGGGTTGTCACAGGGGTTACTCCCCTGACTCCCAGCTTCTCCCCCCAAAAAAATTTCCCCACCAGTTGCTGTCCTGGCCCGTCAGGGTAAGCAGCCGGCGCACCGGGACACTTTGTTTACTTAGGTTTACCTCCGTGCCTGCGGACGCTTGAGGTAAACAAACCGTGCCAGCTTATCCTGATGGCCCGGGAGCCAAAGTTTGCCGATCCCTGAATTATAGGGTCGGCTTATGAACGGGTTATAAAAAATTTTCCATTTTTACTTATCCATCTTGGGGGGGGTCGGCTTATAAACGAATCGGCTTATGATTGAGTATATACGGTAATTAAGATCTTGATTAGTAATTGTAGTGTGAAACAACTAATTAACGTATCTAGAAATGCTTAGCCCTCCCCCCCCCACACACACCCCTCTTAAATATTGTGACTTGATTTCATAAAAGTGTAAAAGTTTACAAAAAATAAATCCAATTAAGATAAGCACCTCACGGCAAGAATGTGGTCTTTTGCTCAAAATCTTTGAGATATATTGCATGTATCTAGAAAGATTGCTTTTGTTGCAACAAGTAGAATAGTGGATTCCCCCAACACTAGTGTTTTTTCTCATTTGAAAGTATGTGGGCAAGGGGGAAAGAAAGAGGAAGCAGGGTCAATGAGGTTCTTACCAAAGTTGAGAAAAGCAACATGACTGCGTGCACAAGGAGAGAATAACTAATGTAAATACTAACACTACTCTATTTTTTACCCTGCATCACCTTAAAGATAGTGCAGTGCTTTATAATATTGCTTGTAGAACAATATAAAAACCCTTTATCATTTATTGGTCCCCCAAAACTTTTATGTCCTTAAAAATCCAATTACTGGTAACTTTAAAAGATCAGAGTAATTTGTTTTTGTCAAATGTGACTGAAGATTAATGGATACAATCAGGAATAATTTGGTGAAAACATATCAAACACAAGGAAAGCAAAATTTGTTGTTAAGTGAAGCATCAGACATAATAAAAGAGCAAATTCCATGAATGAACAGCAACAATACACAATTCATTAACCAAATGCCTATGATTATTTCACACTTCAGAAAACTACTGATATGATCAGAATATGTAGTAACAGGATAAATATAGATTACCTTCAACCATTCTTTGTGCACTTTCAATTACAATTTTTCCAGAGGCCCACCAACATAATAAGAGCAAGACTGAAAACCTTAGTCACATAGGTTTACCAGCTATTTAGTTTTCTTTAATAATCCATTAAAAATCATAACACACCAATTACAAATTGGAATGTATTCCCCAATATATCAATATGCTTATGTTACTTGCTTTTACTTTATATAGAAAACTTAAAAGTTTATATAAAATGAGCATACATTTCAGCTAAATGTTTTCAAACAGACCTGGGGGGAAATCCTGGGCCCAGTGAAGTCAATGGGAGTTGACTTCACTGGAGCCGGATTTCATTCCTGGCATCAGCGGAACTGCACCCTCAGACATAGGGTATTCCTTTCACCAGTCCTGAAGGTAGGTGCTAGATGCCATGCAATTCTGCAGCTACCAATCACGTTGCATGCAAATCTAAGAAAAACATTATGGCTGAGATTTGAAGCACACACGTCAGGGAGTTCAAAGTTAAAGATGCAGTATAGTGTTACTGTATAGTGTTACCAAAGTACATGGCACTAACATATGAGAAATGGAGGTTATTTACCTGTAACTGGAGGTCCTTCGAGATGTGTGGTCCCTATCTCCATTCCACATGTGCTTACGAATGCACACACTGTGCCTGAAACTGAAGATTTCTAGCAAGTAGTGTCATTGATCCACACCCGCGCAGTTGCTTTCTTTGTGCTCCAGAGCTGAAGGCTTAAGGGGCCGGTACAGTATGACACCTCTCCAGTTCCTCTTCTTACCAGGAAACAGATAAGATCTAAAGCAAAAGGGAAGGAGGGTGGGTAGTGGAATGCAGATAGGGACCCCACATCTCAAAAGAATCTCCAGCTACAGGAAGTAACCTCCATTTTTAATCTGAGCACGGGTCCCTATGTATATTCCAGACGTGGGTGATTGATAAGCAGTATTGAAATGGGGAGATGGGACTGGAATGCAATTAATACAGATGCTTTTAATACTGCAGGCCTAATAGCTTCATCTGAAGAGGAGCTTGAACTAATGTGTAATGCTTCATGAATGAATGGATGGAACTCCAGGTAATGGCCCAATACATGTCCAGTATAGGTACCTCTTGAAGAGATGCTGTTGAGGTTGCTTGTGCCTTAGTGGAACGGGCTCTCATCCCCCACCCTGGGGAAGAAATACGTGCCAACTGGTAACACAGAATGATGCAGCCAGAGATCCACTTTGAGTGTCTCTGAGCAGATAATGCTTTTCCTCACAACGGTTTCACTAAAGCTACAACTATTCAGTGATTTTCTAATTGGTTGTGTCCTTTGCAAGTAAAACGCCAGCGCTCACCTGACATCCAAAGAGCAAAAGTTTCCTCTCCTCATTGGAAGCATGAGGTTTTGGGAAGAATACCGGTAAGTGGATATGCTGATTGATGTAAAACTCAGAAATCTTCCCCTTATGAAAAATAGCGTAGGGCAGATCAGCCACGAGTGCTCACTCTTCTAGCCAATGTGATGGCAATTAAAAAGGTGACTTTCACAGAACATGTAGCCAGCGTTTCAAAGTATGGTCTGATAAGTACGGATAGTATGAGTCTGAGGTCTCATTGTTGTGTAGGCTTCACCACTGAGAATGGAAGGCACTGATTGCTGCTAGATGGACCAGCAGGGAACTAATGGGAAGCCCTGAAGTTTTTAGAGACAGAGGTAATCTAAAATACCAGTGTATATCTGCAGATTCTGGAGACAACTGGTTGCTTTGGGCTCACTAGAGAAATGCTTCCATTTAACCAGATAACATTTCCTGGTGGAGTCTTTCCTATTTTGATAGAACATTCATTCTCAGAAGTCGTTCAAAGTCAAATGTCCATTCAAATTTGTGAAGTGAAGGGGGCCTGAGTTGGGATATCCGATGTTACCATTCTCCTCGGTAAGCAGATCCAGAAAGGCTCAGATACTGATGGGAGGATGGGTTAACATTCACTGGAGATCTGGAAACTACAATTGTCTGGGCCAGTTGGATATTATGAGAATGACCTGAGCTTCATCGTACTGAATCTTCTGTTTGAAGATGTTCCCCACTGTGTGAAGATCTCATTAAGGACAGAATTGTGTATCTCCCATTCATGGTCCATGGAGAAGTGTCTGCTGAGATTATCCACTAGAGAAATCTGTGCACCTAATAGGTATGTAGCCAAGTGCATGACATGGTTTATGATGCACCAATTAAAAAAATTGAGTGCTTCCGAGCAAAGAGGAAGGATTTTGCTCCACCTTGTTTATGTAAGAAATAGTTGTATATTGTCTGACATTATTTGGACATGGAGAGATCAAATAAGTAAGAGGAATGCATTACAGGCAGGATTAACTGCTCTTATCTAGTAGGTTGATATGCATCCTAGCCTCCCGAAGATTCCAAGTGCCTTGTATGGTGTAGTTGTCCAGGTGGACTCCCCATCCAATAAGGAATGTGTCTAACAATGGTCGCATCGAGTGTGGGGACTCCCACACATACTTTCTCTGGCTTTGTCCACCAGGCAAGAGAAGCCATGACCCTCGTGGGAATTCTTACTCTGGTGTTGGGGGCGGGGGTTCTCTTTCATGAGTAAGTTGACCAGAGCCAGGCTTGTAGGTAATGTAGATGAAGTCTGGCAAATGATGTTATAAGTACACAATGCTATGTGGCCTAATAGTGAAAGGCAGACCTTGACAGTGACTCCTGGTCTGAAAGTGACATGTCTTATCAATTTTTTCATGGTCTGGAATCTCTCCATAGGGAAGAAAGACCTTGCTGAGATTGAATTTAAGGTCACTCCTATGAAGTCTATAGTCCTGGTGGGAGTCAGATTGGACTTTCCTTTGACAACACACATTCCCAAGGTTGCCAGAAAATGGAGCAAGAATGAAGTTGACAACTGGACCTCCTGACTACAGAGACTAAGGGCATGTCTACACTGGCAGAGTTACAGCACCGGCAATTACAGCGCTGCTCAGAGAGCACTGAAGGGAAACCGCTGTTGTGTGTTCACACCGTCAGCTGCCTGCACAATAGTGTGTTCACACTTGCAGCACTTGCAGCGGTATTCGGCGTGATGCACTCTGGGCAGCTATCCCACAGAGCATCTCTTTCTCTTCTGCCACCAAGAGTTGTGGAAAGGCGGAGGGGGTCACGGGGCATCCTGGGTCCTGTCCCAATGCCCCGTCATGCATTGCTTTGCATCCCAGCATTCCCTGCGCTTCCGTCCACATTTGGCGCCATCTTTAAATGGTTTGTGTACTGCGTGCACTGCCTCTTCGGGCTGCAGGAATGGATCCTGAACTGTTGACCAGTATGCTGCTCGCTCTCACCAACACGTCATGAGTGGCGGTGGAGTTATTCCTTAAGCTACAAAGGCAAGAGGAGTGCGACATTAATCTCATCACGCATAGTAGCAACGACACAAGATAGCTTGTGGCATTCAGAGGTGCTGACCACGCTAGAATGACACTTTTGGGCTCGGGAAACAAGCACTGAGTGGTGGGATCACATCCTGATGCACGTTGGGGATGACAAGCAGTGGCTGCAGAACTTTTGGATGAGGAAAGCCACATTCATGGGACTGTGTGATGAGCTCGCCCCAGCCCTGCGGCACAAGGACACAAGAATGAGAGCTGCCTTGCCGTTGGAGAAGCATGTGGTAATTGCACTGTGGAAGCTGGCTACTCCATACTGCTACCGATCGGTCACTAATCAGTTCGGAGTGGGAAGGTTGACCGTTGGACTCGTGTTGACGGAAGTCTGCAGGGCCATTAATCGCATCCTGCTCCGAAAGACCATGACTCTGGACAATGTGCATGACACTGTGGATGGCTTTGCACAAATGGGCTTCACTAACTGCAGAGGGGTGATAGATGGCACGCACATGCCAATTCTGGCACCAGACCACCTAGCCACCAAGTACATTAATCACAAGGCATTTTTCCTCAATGGTTCTCCAGGTGCTTGTGGATCACCATGGGCGTTCCACAGACATTAACACAAGGTGGCCCGGAAAGGTGCATGACGCACGCATCTTTCAGAATACTGGCCTGTTCAGGAAGCTGCAAGCAGGGACTTTCTTCCTGGACCAGAAGATCACTGTATGGGAAGTCAAAATGCCCATTGTGATCCTGGGAGACCCCCGCCTACCGCTTAATGCCATGGCTCATGAAGCGATACACGGGGCAACTTGGCAACAGCAAGGAGCGGTTCAACAGCAGGCTGAGCAAATGCAGAATGACTGTTGAGTGTGCTTTTGACAGTTTAAAAGCCCACTGGCGCTGCCTCTATGGGAAGCTGGACCTGGCCGATGACAATATTCCTATGCTTATAGCCGCGTGCTGTATGGTCCATAATATTTATGAAGGGACGGGTGAAAGCTTCACTCAGGGCTGGACCACAGAGGCTCAGTGCCTGGAGGCTGAGTTTGAGCAGCCAGAGACCAGAGCTATTAGAGGGGCGCAGTGTGGGGTCATAAGGATCAGGGATGCCTTGAGGTAGCAATTTGAACCTGAAAGCCACTAATACTTGTTGCTATGCTCGGGAGTGCATTGCTTGTAATGATAGGAGGTGATTGGTGCGGACGATGCAATATGTGGGTTTAACATAATTGTATGTTGCTTTGCATGGCTCTTTTTGCTTTCAATTAATAGAATAAAGATTGCTTTCAAACTAACAATTCTTTTATTAAAAGACAACAACCGGAGGAGAGAGTCAAACAAAAAAAACCCATCAGCAGTGAGGGGGATGGGGGAAGGGAAAGTCCCAGGAGGAGGGGGGATCCCAGGATGGCTAAAGATTTGTATGTCCAGGGATCATATCCAACCTTCTCCTTTGGAGTACAATGGAGCGGGTACGGTACTTCTGCAAGGCCAAACTGCAGAGAGATGGGTGTTGAGTGCAGTGGGTAGTGGGAATCCACACAGCTGCATTGTGATGGGGCGGGGGGGAGTGGAATGCCGTGGGTATAAACTGGAGCCAGGAGGTTGATAAGAGTGTGTTGGCGATGTCTGGAGAGAGCATGGGAAAGTTTTGCGATAAAGGCTGTGAGGAGGGCGGGCATGGAGCTGCTCAGTTTGAAGAACTAGTATTGCCTGGAGCATGTCTGCTTGGCAATCCATAACCTTTAAGAACCTCCATGGTTTCATTCTGGCATGTCGCGTTCTCCTTTCGGTCCCTCTTCTCGCTGTCCCACCACTCCTTCAATTCCTGTTTCTCAGTGGCGGAATGCATCATAACATCACGCAGAAAGTCCTCCTTAGTTCTTCTTGGCCACTTTCTAATTCTGCGCAGCTGTTCAGCTGCCAATAATAAAGAGGAAGGCTGGGCTCCCAAGGTCTTCTCTGTGAAGTTTAAACGCAACATTTTACAGAAGCACTACTGTTTGCAACACAGACAACACTGTTTCAGTGCGTTAAAACACAGCCAGTACTCATACACCTGTCACTAACTGGCTGACCCCAGGCAAGCACACATGAGCCACAAGACCCCCAAAATAGTGAATAACTGCAGGCACAGGGTAAATAACTCTTCCCGGACCCTGCTGTACACTGGGCATGTGGCGCTTGGGGAGAGCCAGCACTGTAGGAGGGCCTGATAATCATTCCTGTCCCCACACTTTCCACAGGACGTGATCATTATGGAAGATATCTCGCTGCTGACCGTGAGCAGGGAATCAAGGGGGAGAGGGGGTTTTCTCCAAGACTGTGGCTTCTGCCCTGGCCCCTATGTGGCTCGTCTGTGTGCAGCAATGGTCCAGCCCCCCAAGTGACGACACAGTGGTGCAGGAAAGTTACCGTTAATGGGGCAAGAAACAGAGCAGCTCTGCCGAAGAACCCGCAGCAGCGGATTGCCCAGTATCTCCATGAGAGCTTCCTGGAGATCAATGAAAGGTTTCAGAGTAGCAGCCGTGTTAGTCTGTATCCGCAAAAAGAAGAACAGGAGGACTTGTGGCACCTTAGAGACTAACAAATTTATTAGAGCATAAGCTTTCGTGGACTAACAAATTTATTAGAGCATAAACTTCAAAAGTTTTTTTTCTCTTAATTAATTGGCCTCTCAGAGGTGGTAAGACAACTCCCACCTGTTTATGCTCTCTGTATGTGTGTATATATATCTCCTCAATATATGTTCCATTCTATATGCATCCGAAGAAGTGGGCTGTAGTCCACGAAAGCTTATGCTCTAATAAATTTGTTAGTCTCTAAGGTGCCACAAGTCCTCCTGTTCTTCTTTTTTCTGGAGATCAATGAGGGAGATTCCCGTGAAGTGAGGGAGTCAATCAGCAGCCTGTTCGGCCACTCAGACTAGGCATGCGGTGGGAGACAAGCCCACTTTCTGCAATTCTCCTGCCCCCAACAACTCGCTTCCGCGACTCCCAAAAGCAAATCCAGTTATCAGGGGCCTCCTCTCCAGTGTGCGCTTCGCCAACATCCGACAGCTGTGACTGGCTAGCCTCCTCCGGGGTAGAAAACAGCTCCTGGCTGCATGCATCTCAGACCTCCGAGTCATCTTTGTAGAACCATCAGCTCGTGGGCGTAGCACAGGAGCAGCGATTTGCCTCCCGCGCCTTGTGGTAGGTGTTCCG
Source organism: Chrysemys picta bellii (assembly GCF_011386835.1). Classification (NCBI taxonomy): domain Eukaryota; kingdom Metazoa; phylum Chordata; order Testudines; family Emydidae; genus Chrysemys; species Chrysemys picta. Next base: position 30,255,374 of record NC_088801.1, on the reverse strand, counting down.
CAGCTCCTTCACTTTGACCCTGCACTGCAATGTGTCCTGGTCATGGCCCTTTTCTGTCATGCATTTTGAAATCTGTCTGTATGTATCATAATTCCTATGGCTGGAGTGCAGCTGGGACTGGACAGCCTCCTCTCCCCAAATGCTGATGGGGTCCAGCAGGTTGGCACTGCTCCAAGTGGGGGATCGCCTGGTGCGTGGGGCAGGCATGGCCACTTGAAAACATGTGCTGAGACCACTGCATGCATCACTGAGCAAACAGGAAGGGGACTTTCAAAATTCCAAAGGAATTTATGGGGTGGGGATGATAGTTGGTCACCTGAGGGCAAGGCAGTAGAGTTCAAACTGATGACCAGAGAGGCTGTGACTGGCTAGCCTCCTCCGGAGTAGAAAACAGCTCCTGGCTGCATGCATCTCTGACCTCCGAGGGGTGCCTGAAGAGGAGCCGGGAAGTGGACTTGGGGAGAGGAAGGAAAAGGAACACAGAGTACCCACAGTCAACGATTTCTAGTACCCACTTGTCTGTTGTGATTGCCCCTCAATTGTGAGCAAAAAAGGGTGAGGCAGCCATCAAAGTTTGGAGGAAGGGGCTGTGGTGGATGGCATCAAAGGGGGTACACAATTCTTGATCATCCCATCAAAAAATATCCCTGGATAGAGAATGGGATTCAGTAGCTGCATTGTGGTAATATAGGGATATCTAGGGTTTTGTACCTTCTGGAGACTGTGCAGTACTTTGAATGAGTGCTGGTGGTAGAACAGTTGGGCAGGAGGTCTCGGTTTATACACCTGTTTTTGGTGTTCTCTTTTTGGGGCCAGGGACTCAATGTTCGAGTCCTTCGACTAGTGTAACAAGATGACTGAGTCTCTAAACAAATTACTCACTGAAAGGCAAGTCCTCTGCAGTGTTTTGAACCTCTCGGGGGAATCCCAAGGAATGCAGCCAAGACTCACGCACCTCTGAGTATACCTATGGCTATCCATCTAGCCAGTGTCAGCTGTATTCACTGCAACGTGAAGTGATGTTTTAGCCATCAGTTTGCCTTCCTCAATGAGGGCCTAGAATTGGGCTCTGTCCTTTTGAAGTAGTTTAAATTACATATTGCAGACTTGTAGAAAACACCTTTCTCCCCATAAGGTCAAGTCGTTTAGAACCTTTATCTGCCAGTGTAGCCTGCACCACCAAGGAGTTGGATTGGCAGCAGCAATCCCTTGAGATCAAGGATGATCTCTTTCACAGATTTTTTTTTTTTTAAGGGTCCTTTGGTGACCGAGGAGTCCGAACCTTGAGCCGCGGGCTCATGGGCAGACATTGCAGGTGGTGTTGGAAGTCAGGGCTGGGCCATGATTGCTGCGTGACAGTTGCCCTTCCATTCTTTTTTGGCATTTTTCTGCAACCAGGACAAGGAGATTTTCCTCAAATGTGGACATTCCTTCTCTGACAAGTCTTCACCTGTTATCCCTATCCTGGGCTGCTGTCTCCCAGTATGTGGTGTCAATGCTACATCTCGAGGATGTCTTTAGAGAGTTTCTTTTGGCCTCGCTGTTTTTCTCCTTTGGTGAGTTGGGCGTACAGCAGTTGTTTTGGTAAGCGTTCATCAGGCATGCGCACACAGTGCCCACTACACCTCAACTTGTGCTGGATAATCAGGACCTCAACACTGAAGAAGTTGGCCTCTGTGAGGAAACTGACATTAGTGCAGCGATCCTCCTCCTTTACGTTGAGGATCTTCCTAAGAAAGTGCTGGTGCTGGCATTCCAGGTTTTTCAGATGTTTTCTATAGGTCACCCAAGTCTCAGTCATAGAGGAGTGTTGGGACTACCACTGCTTTATAAGCCTTATAAAGTCCAGTGTGTATTCTGATGATGTGATTATTGAACACCTGCCAATACTGGCACAGCGGATTCTGTGCTGAATCTCTATGTCTATGTCTGCCCTCTGTGAGAGATGGCTGCCAAAATAAGCAAGCTATTCTACATTTTCCAGTTCTTCTCTGACAATATAGATCTTCCTTGCTGGGTTTGATGATTGACCGGGAGCTGGCTGGTGAACTTTTGTTTTGCCAATGTTCAGAGTTAGCCCTAGGCTTTTGTAAGCTTCAGAGAATAAATTAAGGTCTGTTTGTAAATCGCTCTGTGAGTGTGCAACTACAGCACAATCATCTACGTACTGTAGTTCTGTAATTGTTGCCGATATTACTTTAGTTCTGGCACGGAAATGAGAAAGGTTGAAGAGGTTGCCATCAGTCCGATATTGGATGGCAATGCCCTGTGGTAGATTGTTTTGGGTGAACATTTTCATAGCTGCTAAGAAAATGGAGAAAAGGGTGGGTGCCCGTACACAACCTTGTTTTACACCAGTTCAAATGACAAAGGGCTCAGAGGTAGAGCCACTGCACAAGATGGAGGAAATCAACCATGAGACTCTGTAGAAAATTATGTCAGAGTTTGGCTGCCCAAGCAAATTTATCACAGAGCCTCATGGTTGACAGAGTTGAAGGCTTTGGTCACAGTGATAAAGGCCATATACAGCTCCTGGTGTTGTTCTTGACATTTTTCCTGGATCTGCCGGGCTGAGAAAATCATGTTGGTCGTACCTCATGATTGTCTGAAGCCACACTGGGACTCTGGAAGTACTTCCTCTATGGGGAGCTGGGAACAGGATGCGTGAAAAGAAACTCCACTCCTTTGGCTGGTACAAAATAGCACCTCTCTGCCCTTTTGGGATGGGGGTGCAAGAAGCCAGCGTGTGCCAGACTACCTCGCTGGGTCCATGATGGCCTCATTTATTGGGAAGGCCACCCTACTAGGACCAGATGGTTATAGAAGATCAAATAAATGATTTTGGGTATCCTCTAGTAAAACCTGAAGGTTATTCGCCACTCTCTACAACAGCTCCTGATAGCACGTGTGGTCATCAGAGGGGAAAGTGAAGACAGGACACTTGCCTCACCTGATGAGGAAGATGAAACACCTGTCAGTACCTGAGGATCCGTTTCAATCATCTCTTCCTCATACTCCAACTAAGCTGGCAGGTGTTGGATGGGAGAGGTACCGTGGGACGTATGAACTGATCCAGACATATACTGTACAATCGCATGGGCTCCAATATGAAGGGTCAGCCAGTTGATGCGGACCCCATGGCAATGGGTACCACCTATCCTTTGGATAGTCATAAATGGATGGAGGACGAACCCCAGATCGTCTCACGTCTATGTCCAAACTTACTTCCCTGCATGGGAGCAAGGGATTGTCTGGAGCCTCTGACTTCTCTGACAGCTCCTGTTCAACTAGTGGAGCTATCTGTACTGATGGGTGAAAACTCCTGCCTAAGGTCTGAGGCAAGGATCATTCCCATCTCCTCTATGTCATTTTCTCCTCTGGTGTCAATGTGTCTCAGAAGAGTCCGACCCAAAAGAAGAGGATATGGAAGGGTGAAGATATCTTCTGGTGAAGTGAAAGTTTTGGTTCATCCAGGAGTGTAGGGTGTTCTGTAGTCAGAACTGAAGAATCTAGCACATCCAGGGTCATCATAGATGACAGGTCTCTTCTGGAAAGGGTCAGTACCATCAAAAAGTCTACTGGGAAGCTCTTAGATGATGTCGGTAGGTGCCAATCCTTCAACTTACAAATCAAAGCTGATATCAGTACTAGCGGATCCTTTCTCCTTCACATCTCACCCTCAATAATCAGAGGATCTAAGCAAGCCTAAAATCTTTAGGACCTGTGCACAAGGACTCACCCACCTTGGACAGAGTCAAGGAGGGAGCTCTTTTCTTGGAGCAGACCTGAAAGGAGGTGCTCTATTCTTATGCCTATGAGAGTGCCTCTTACTTTCATGAGAAATCCTGGATGATATCTCCCCTTGGGCTTAGCAGCTCTGGTTTCCACCCCTGAGCTAATTCTCAGAGGGGTGCTGCTCCTCAGTTGAGGCCGATCCATAAGAGGGATCTCCCTGGCCTGGATCAGACCGAGGTCTCGTAGCCTTCTCTATAAGTTGTTTTCTCAGTTGGTGCTCTCATGCCTTGTGGGTTCAAGAGGGAAACAAACAGCAAATGCTGCACATTTAGCAGAGACATGCACTTCTCCCAGACAGTAGAAGCAGTGTTGGTGCTCATCACTCATGGAGTATGAGATGCAGTTCTTAAACCGGGGACTCTGGGCAGTCTTTATCTACAGGAAGAGACTCCCCAAGACAGAAGAAAACTGTTATACAAACTCTACTGAGATTAAAAACTAACTATACAAAAATACTAAAAACTATTTACAATTTATTTACAGGTGCATTAAGAAGCAGAGGAAATCTGTGGACACAAGAGGATTCCAACTCAGGCTGTGCGACGGTAAGAAGGAACTGGAGAGATGTTGGTCCACACCTCCCCTTCTACCTTCAGTTTGGAGCATGAAAAAAGTAACTGTGCAAGCACAGCTCAACAGGCACTACTTGCTAGAAATCTCCAAACTCAGGCATATGGTGTCCATGCATGCCCATATGTGGAATACACATAGGGACCAGCACTCAGGGAAGAGCTAAGCTGAAAAAGGCAATGGTTTGCATCCTTAAAAATTTACAACCTAACCACAAGGTGCACAAAAACAGCTCAGTGCCAAAAATTTTCTGAGAAATACAACCAAGAGAAGGGATACAGATTATAACTCAGCTATGCCTACATGGAATTAAATGGGGCCAAAAAAATTACTTCTCTAGCCTGAGGGCTTCTTCTCCTTGCCAAATATCAAAGCCAAACAAAGAAGAAGCTGCAGCTTCTTAAAAAATGGCCACAAAAATAATTTATTATAGAAAATGTTAAGCCATCTTAGAAGTCCTTACTACATTCCCATATAATGAATGGGAGTGGGGCTTTGTAAATATTCTTGGGCAGCTGTTCTAATTTTATAGAGCAGCATGAAAGGCAGCACTAAGTCTGAACTGTATAAGAGAGGGAGAACACAGTCAAGAGAAACAAGAAGTAGAGAGAGCAAGAGAAAATGAAAAATAGATAGTGTGGATAGTAATGCAGAACTTTGCAAGTGAGGTGAAGCTTCCTATTAATGTGGGTTAAGGCTCTGATCCTGTCCACTTTGAATTCAATGGAAAATACTCCCGTTGATTTCAATTGTACAGGGATCAGGACTTGTAAGAGGAATCTATGGCTGAGACTGGAGAAGAGGATGAAGTAATCAAGATGGGAAGTCATGAGAGCAGGGAACATTGTTGCTTTTGTTTTGTAGAGCCACAAGCTGATCTTCTCTTTCAGGAAAGTGACTTTTCATTGGTATTTTCACAGGTTCTGTTGCTTGAACATACATAAAGTTACCTTACAAGGGTGAAAAAAATCAAGACAGGATGGAAAGCAAGGGACACGTTTTGGAAATAAAGAAAAAAGCACCGGGATCTAGTGAAGGCCTGGATGTCAAAGGAGAAAAACACCAAAGACTCAAGTTTGAGTGATGGGAAGCATGCTGTGGCCAAACCCAGGTACAGTTGAGCCCTGTAAATTACCTCTTGGGCCATCTGTTTAACCAATAACTACCCAGCAAAGTCCTCAGAACAGGTTATTCCAGGAATGCTCAGCCTGTATTAGAGCGGAGCATGGCCATTATTCTGTAATTAACTGTGTTCTCAAATATATTTGAGTGTATATTAGTGTTCAAAGGTTAGTGAATGACAGACAGAAACAGCCAAAGTGCAGCCAGATGCTTGTCTACATATACATAAAACGTGAAGGAAGTTCAATAGAAAGACTTCAGTCAATAAAAGACTTAAGTTCATGCATCTCTTATGCAACAGAGTTGCGATTAGTACATTTTATAGATCAGCTAACTTATGTATTAGTTTTCAATCATTTTTGCTGTATAAAATCTGAATAAAAAGTCAAGATTTTCCTTTTTAAAAACATAGCAAACACAGCTGAATCCTAAATGAAGCAATCAATTAAAATCCAAGGTCCAAATTCACCCCAAGTAAGCAGACTTGGCTCCATTCACTTCAGAAGTGTTGGTCTTGTTTAAACAGAGCTAAATTTTGCCCCAATATTTTAACAAGAAATAATAATTGAGAGACCATTAATCTAGTACACCTCTACCCCGATATAACATGACCCGATACAACATGAATTCAGATATAACGCGGTAATGCAGCGCTCCGGGGGGGAAGAGGGGGGAGCTGTGCGCTCTGGCGGATCAAAGCAAGTTCGATATAATGCTGTTTCACCTATAACGCGGTAAGATTTTTTTGCTCCCAAAGATAGCATTATTTTGGGGTAGAGGTGTATTAAAATATGTCCATTCACCTTAATTTCGAAACAAAAAAATAAAACTTTCCATAAAGAAAGAGAGCAGAACATCAGAGACTTACCATGTGGATCTTCAAGCAGAATCCTATTGGTAGGTTTTAATGAAAAATCTAGACGGACTAATCTAAATCTGTGCTAAGAGTAAAATCTATTTAACGTGTGCCAAACATGTGAAAATGGTTACCAGCCATTTTCACATGACACCCCTACAGAAAACAGGGGAGTGACACCATATTTGATTGCTCATGTAGAAATCATGCCCAGCCCTCTTCTTTCCTAATGAAGTTGGCTGCAGACTGCCATATGGCTTTTCCTTCTCTCTTTCCTGTAAATTGTCCTCCTGCACAAACCTCGATGACTCACATTTTAAATTAAAGATAAACCCAATTAACAAATTCTTCCAGCCTCTATTTCCATATAGCTGTACCAACGAAATATGACTCTTAGTTTCCTTCAAGTTCACACTAGACATTGGGATCCAAAGATAGTTATATAATCAAGTCTTTGGAGGGCAGTGGGGAAGACAGCAGGTTCCCCATTTTAAACCAGCTTTGTGTTTGAATATCCAGTTTCATTAATTTATATTAAATTGCATGCAAGCACTTTTATAGTAGGTGATTTTTTCTACCTGTAATATGCTCATACTTTCATGCCTCACCTCTTGTAACAGCGTCTAACGCACAGCCGCATCCTGTTGCTCCTCCTCCTATAACAAGCACATCAAATTCGCTTGTGTTTTGTAGAGCCAGGAACTGATCTTCTCTTGTAGGAAAGTGATTTTTCATTGGTATGTTCACAGGCTCTGCTGCTTGAACATACATAAAGTTATCCTACAAGGACAAAAAAAAAATCAAGACAGTATTTGTGTCTATTCCTCAGTGGCATGCAAGGACATTTTTAGTCAGACATGCAGTTGTATGCAAAATGGCATCCTTCACAGAGCACGACCTTGCACATATGGAGCATAGGAGGTCAGGCTGTGCAGAGAGTGCTATTTTTGCATGTTCAAGGGCCAAACAGAATCATCCTGCAGGCACAACCCAGCCTGGAGCACATAAGGCATGCCTTGTATACACTGATGGCACATCACTGATATTCCTTATAGAATAGGTATAGTTTAGTGGAAACTAATCAGAAAAAGGTGTCTTTTTTCAGTCACTTTTAAATCTAATAGAAAATATTTTAGCAAATGCAAAAGGTAACAAACAGCATTAAAAGAGTTAAGGGTTAGTTTGCAGGAGTAGCCAAGGTGAGTTAAATGTATAGTTATTGAGGGATTAATAAAACAAGATACAGTATCAAATACCAGAAGGGAGTATTGAAGATTTTATAATAAAGATGTATCCTGAATAGGATTAGAACTCTGTACTTTTAGCATATAAAATACAAACTTAATCTACTAGGCTATAGAGTCATTGCAGAGCAGCCAGCAGCCTTTGGAGGAATTATTTTGCACCAGAGGGTAGTCATATTATTTCTGTTGCTTCCATGGAACATTAAAATATTAATGCATTATTTGTATTGTGGTACTGATCAAAGGCCCCAGTATGCTAGGCGATGTACAAACAGATAGGAAGACAATCCATCCAGAGCCCAAAGAAAAAAAAAAGTTTAATTAAAAAAAACTGACTGTAAAGGTTATAAAAGCTAATGTTTTCTCATTTTTATTATTGAAAATCAGCTGTGTACAGCCCCTTTTTTTCAAACCTTAACCTACTTTGCTTTTATTTCTCAAATCATACAGTGTGCTAACTTTTTAGTGGTACAGTATAACAGTATTCATAGACCATTTCTGGTTTTCTTTTAATGGATTCCAGAATAATAATTTTCTCTAAAACAATAATTGTCTGATTTCTATAGTGACCCATCTCTCAGCTTGATGACCCTAGTGAAAGAGAATGACAAACTTTCTAAGTCAATGAACCTAAATGGGCAGGAAGCTTTGGTTTTTTGTTTATTTGGGGTTTTGTTTTGTTTTAAATTTAAAAATTGAGCATTTCCTAAAGACTTTACTTGGAGGTAAGAGGTTTGGTTAATATCAGTTTAAACAGATGTCTGAAAGCCCATGTAATTACGGCTATCCTAAAATCCTACTATTGGTTGTGCACTTCAAAAATCTATATTATGAGCACCATCATTATGGCTTGTAATCCACCTCTGCTATGTAGTATATTAATTACTTTATGTACAATAGGCTGTAGCCAGGTATCATAATTATTCCAAAGTTAATTAAGATGCAAGGCCACAAAAGAAATCGTGCTTGCTCTCTCGTACTGCCGTCTGCTCCAGCCCTGTCTTTCTTCCCTCTCACATTCTTATTCACCATCAACCTTCAATGTTGCACACAATTGGATAGTGGGTCACTCTCCAAACTATTGTTTTCAAGCTCTGAAGGAGCTGACAATCTTTTTCGTAATAGAATAATCACTTGTGGTGTAGGAAATGGATTTTGAGGACAAAATACCAAATCAAAGCATGTGCAAATAATTGGTATGTCTGGGTGCTTGAAGGCAAGGAGGATAGTTTTGTGGGTAAGGTACTGGAGTGTGAGTTAGAACACCTGTTTTCTATTCCCAGCTCTGGCACAGACCTCAAATGGTCTTGGGCAAGTCATTTAAGTCAACATTCAGAAGTATCCACTAATCTTGGCTGTCTCCATTTGTGGGTGTCCAAACTGACAACTGATTTTCAGAGGTGCTGATATCTGCAGCTCCTGCTGATCTGAAACACAATTTTGCAAGCCCAGCACCCCAGGAAATAAGATTATTTCAAGCTGAGTACCCAAAATTAGTGGTCACTTTTAGAAATGTGGGCCTCTGTAGTATCTCTATTTCTTCACCTGTAAAATGGGGGTAATACGTCCTTATCTCACACAGACATTGCAAGGCTCAATTCATACACATTTGTAAAGTACTTCTACATTAAGAGTGAGATTTTGTGCAAAGCCTCTAAGCCAGTGATTCTCAACCGGGGGTACGCAGAGTCTTCCAGTGGGTACATCAACTCATCTCGATATTGGCCTAGTTTTACAACAGGCTACATAAAAAGCACTAGCGAAGTCAGTACAAACTAAGATTTCATACAGACAATGACTTGTTTATACTGCTCTGTATACTATACACTGAAATGTAAGTACAATATTTATATTCCAATTGATTTATTTTATAATTATATGGTAAAAATGAGAAAGCAATTTTTCAGTAAGAGTGTGCTGTGACACTTTTGTATTTTTAAATCTGATTTTGTAAGCAAGTAGTCTTTAAGTGAGGTGAAACTTGGGGGTAGGCAAGACAAATCAGACTCCTGAAAGGGGTACAGGAGTGTGGAAATGTTGAAAGCCACTGGCTGCACCACTTAGACCAGAGCACACAGCCCAAAGGGAGGAGGGCTAAATTAGTTTTAAGCCATCTTTGTACCCTCTCGAATCCGATCCTAGGCTGCTCCAGGAGCTGAAGAAGCCCCCAGTCCAACTAAGTTACTGCAGCCTCCTTTGGTTGCCCTATAGGCTGCAGGGCTGCCTGGAATTTCTGCAGCGCTGCATGATGTGGCTCTACCCCAACATGCCCCTCCCACATTGAGTATTGCAATGACAGTCCTCTGGAAGTAACCTTACAGCTGCCTACCACAGTGCCTGTGCCAGGAAAATCCTCCCTTGCCACAACCAGGCTTTTAAGGCCCCCTTTATGCCACTCCAGCCCTCCCACCTAGTGCAAAGGGAGCAGGAAAGGGATGCAGATTTCAGCCTAAGTGTTGTGTTATATTATATTTTGCCATCTGAAAGCTGTTCAGTTTCCAATATTTGAATTGCTATATTTTTTGCACTCTGAATAAAAGATAGTAGAAATAAATAGGAAAGTAATATGCAGAATAGTTTATATAAGTGAGGTGACAACACTTATTTCTTCAGCAAGTGAAGTGTCAGAACTTAGAAACAGTAACTTTGGTGACTCAGTGCTGGAGTAGCTTCTAAAAAGTCACTTCTCCCTATCGGCTGAACGTGCTCAGCCCGATACTTCATTAAAGTTCTATTTATATAAATGATCATCCTAAGTAAACAGCTAGCTAAACACATGCACAATTCAGCAGCAAAGACATTCAGTCTACCAAAGCTGAATCTGAAAGAATAACATTACTATTTCTACATCACCAGAGGATGCACATGTCACTTAAAGATACAGGGTTCCATCCTCATTCAAGGTAAGAGCCCTTTGCACTACCAGTTTAAAACTGCCATATGCTTTTCCCAGTGATGTAAAGCCAGTTTAGTCAACACTATGCCACCTCCTCCACCCTTCTACACACTCTCGGCTCTCTCAGCCAGGCCACAGCGCTGCGTGCTCTGGCTATCATGGGCTGGAAGAATTGTCCCTAGAGGCAGTTTGAGCCGTCATAAGTTAGAGCAGTCCTATGGGGACAGGTTTGGCCCCAATAAGCCCTAGATCTGGGAGAGAAAGACTTGTAAGCACCTGTTTCCCTATCCCCTGCTTCAGCTCATCTTTAGCACCACGGAGGTTCAAGTACATAATCCCTCCTTCAATATACTTACAAACTAAATTAGAAATGTACAAATGAAAGGAGTATAAAAGTAATGTCATTTTGTTTAGTTCAGATATTGCTTTTTGGTTTCAGAGGGCTTATAAGAAGGTCGGACTCACCTCTGCAGGGCCTCCTGCTGGTCGTCCAGGGAATTAGCTCTCCAGCCTCTGGAGCGCCCTCTGCAGGCCGGTGATCCACCTGTCTTCTTCTGGGCTCCCGTGTCCCTCCCAGGACCCCGGTGCCCCTTGCTCTGGGTGCTGCCCCCTGGCAGTACCCACACGCTAGGTCTCCCCTCCCACTATCCCCACTTTGCCTCAGCACTAGGCCACTGCCAGTCACCAACTACCCCCCGCTCCCTGGGACAGACTGCAATATAGGCCACTCATCACTGGCAAGCAGGGTTTGGAGCTGCTGCCTTGTGGCCTAGCCCTGGGCTGCCCTCTGCAACCCCCAGTACCCCTGGGCCTTCCACTAGGCCGCAGCTTGGGGCTTTCCAGGCTGGAGCTCCCCAGCCCTGCTCCACTCAGGTACGCTATCCCTAGCTTGCTGCAGCCAGGCCCTTCTCTCTCTTCACTCAGAGAGAGACTGCTGAGCTTCTGGCTGCCCTGGCCTTTATAGGGTCAGCTGAGTCTGTTTGGGACGTGGCCCCAGCTGCAGTCACTTCCCCCAATCAGCTCAGCCTAAAAGCTGCTTTCTCCAGCCACAGCCCCCCCTGGACCGGAGCGGGGTTACCCCCCCGCTACAGGGCTTTATACAATTTTAATTAATTTTTAACATTGTAAAACACCATGACTTTGATTTTATAATAAATTTATGTTTATGTGGCGGCAAATAAATAATCAAGAGGCTCCCTATCTTCTTTCTCAATCTGCTGAAGAACATGTAGGTCACAAAACTGCCTGTGGTAATATCTACACTTCACTCAGAAGTGTGACTGCAGCAAAAGTAGACCTACCAAAGCTATCTCTGATTTTGCTAGCTCGAGCAACAATAGCAGTGAAGCCGAGGCAGCATGGGCCGTACAGGCCCACTCCGGATTCCAAGTATGTACTCAAGCAGTCACCCACATTGCCGCAGCTTCACTGCAATTGTAACTTGAGTAGATAGATCAAAAGTCAGCCACTCCTCTGACTGCAGCGTAGACATATCTTATAAGTTTCTGCAGGGTGTAAAGGCCAAGGACAAAAGAACTGATTAATACAAATGGGTGCGGCTAGTACTGAAATTGATTAAAGTGAACCAGGAAGAAATTTAGGCTGATCATCATAAGAGTTTCCTAACAGATTATGGAATATTCTTCCAAGAGAAATGGTTGAAGACTACAGATATTTAGCATTTGATTGGGCAATGTACTGAAGTATATGCATATAGTAGGGAACAACCCTGCAATGGAGTGTAGTCTAGTAGATCTAATTGGTCTTCACCCTCTAACAGCTCAGCACACGTTACTTGAGTTTAGGTTAAGTTACAAAATACTATCTTCTACCACCATTGCAGAGCAGCTGCTTTTGTCTATTACGCTGCTTTTCCCTATTACGCTGCTTTTCCACGCCTTCCCACTTGCGGAGATGCTTTGTATCTGCCTTTCCTCAATGTCCTATAATCTATATAGTTATAAGTGACAATCACATGACAATTTCACCATGTAGACCACGCCTATGACCTCCACACATGACGGCACATCTTTTTTAAATGCACTGAATTACACAAATTGCTCAATTTTAGAAAATAGCTTCATTGTCTCCTGCTCTATTGCCTGTGAATTATAGCTGTTAGAGACATCTTTCATCCCTAATTCTGATGAGCAGGGTTCCCTGAGATAACCAGCCAAATGGTGCAGTTTTCTGAAGTGGCCAATCAGCTCTGTAGTAATAGAAATGACTCAGAGCAAGGCCTCCCTGTAAAACTTTTAAAGAAAAATAAATAAATAAAAAGGCACATGACAAATATTTTCATGATCTGAAGGACAGTTAAAATACAATGATATTTTAAATAGGTTAAGCTTTACGCATGTCAACCTTCGGTGTCCCTTTAACAAATAGTTTATTGTTTGCCTTATAGTTCTCTGCAACACATCCCTGTGGGTGCAAGACTAAATAATGGTTTACACGACATCCCCAAGGTGAACTACTGACTAGACGGAAGCCCGATCTACAGCCTTCCATGGTTTATGAACCTTGGATAGTTCCACTCAAAATGATTAGATCACTTTCTCCCCATGTTTAAACCCTTATTAGACTTGCAAATTTTTTTTAAATGTTCTACACAGTTGTCACTACTGGTGCAACAGAAAACAAGATCTAATAATTAGTGTCTACTGCTGAAAGAAGTGCGTATTTAAAGACCACAGGCAATTAACAATCAGGTTGTCCTGTAATCATGTACAGTATTAATTTGAGCATAGTGTGTAGGGTTTCATGCAAATTACTTAATACATAAGAGAATGAAAGAGGTTGCTGCTGTATTATGCGAGTCAATCAATGGAGTAGTTAGATTAAAGTAAAATTGCTTCATCTTCTATTTATTATAATTAAGGAGGTACTAACCATATTTGTATACCTCCTCTAAGTCAAGTAAAAATTAATAAGCCTTTTTCACGACCTAATTTCGAGAAATTATAATGGCCCACTCAACCTAAAGTATTTCCCCTGCTTTTACATTACAAACTGCTTTTAGCTAACCACTTGCTACACACGTCAAACACAAATCAGATTTTAAATAAAAGCAATGTGAATTGTAACTGTGCAAACAAATTTTCACCAGTTTGATTTTTTTAATATGACATTTTCTTTAAAACCAAATCTATCCTTGGGGGAGCAAATTCCTGGCCTCTGGTTCCGTTTCTGATACAATGCTATTCCCCGGTACCTTTAATGAACCAGTAGGATTCACTGAAGCTTCCTGTTTTAATACACAAAGTAGAGCTGGGAGTGCAGAATATCCCACTTAGACGTGTGTCATTGAAATTTTAGCAGCAAGCTCCACTTCGCTCTAGCTAAAGTCTATTACCCCCTGAATTTTATTGTATTTAGGGTCCAATTTTGTAGCTATCCTCCACACTAGACAAAGTTATCTTCTTATCTGTAATTCTGACCTGAAGCCTCAATTCAACAAGGCACTTAAGCATAAGCTTATCTTTTAATGGGACTACTCACATGCTTAAAGTTAAGCACTTAAGTGATATGCTGAAATGGGGCCACAGAATGATAGATGAACCAAATTGTATGGATAGTTGAACGAGTCAGAAATGTGTCCATTTCTAGCTATCCACTACTATTTATGTTCATGTCTCTACAGTACATGAAAGTTTGTTTTATTTTTTTTTTAATTCAAAAATTCCCCCTCATCAAATTAGTTCTGTACAAGAGACAAGGTAAAAACCTTTAACAGGTTTTTCCAAGATAATTATCACCCTCCCTTCAGCAAGAGTTGTGTCAATTTCAACATGTTTAGCTGGACATAACATTGCCAGAAAAACAAGACTCAGCACTCAAAGAGGGACAGTCAGTGTGTACAGCTGAATATTTTCACAGCTATACCCAGGTAAAAGAACAGATCCTTTGGTATAGAGTCCTAAACAGATACCATATTAGTGTACATACAGCACGGTGCCTGGTGCTCTCGAAATTGATAGTGATTTATCTTGCTTTCAATTAAATGGGAGACCGAAGGAAAGCTGCATACAGGGATTCCATCTGAAATAATGTGATTCGTTTGGCAGCAAACAAGTGTGTTTACCAAAATAAGCGATTGCAGTTTATATCTACAATTTCTCAGGGAAGCATTCCTTGAATGGTTTTGATTATAGTCTTTGGGAGAACAAATTTAGTTTGGCAGCCTGAATTAAATCTTGAAGTTCTAAACTGATCTAGTAATCGTAAAGTAAGCATTTCTGATAATAATTTGTCCTGTATTATCTCTAGGTAGGTTTACATCATCAAACTCATGGCCATCATTTGGTAAGAGTAAGATTTAAATAAATAAATAAATCAGTTTCCTTTTCAAAGCAAAATATTCATCCTATTAGCCCCATCCAGATTCACATACCCTTATAGTGTAATGGTCATTGTTTATTACACATCAACCTCTGTGCCAGCTCGACAGAGGATGCAAGTCTCTTACAACTCATACATACAGGGCCTTGCTCTTTAGCTCAAGCTGTAGAAACTCATGCTTTTAGCTCTGGGGTCCCTGGTGCAACCCCAGTGTGTTGGCCAAAATGGCAGACATCCCAATAGCAGAAAGAACTGCTTTAAAGGAAGGAAATGTTACCATGAAGGCATGAGAAAAAAAAGAGTGAGCCAGACACAAGGAAGGAATATCTAGTCAATATCTTCAATACAGGCCACATGATAATCTGTGGTTCCATTTGTGATGGTCAACAACACAGTTGCAAGGTTAGCTGCGCCTCTACCTTCATTCTGATCTCTGGGTACACCCCACCCCCAGGTGTCAGACTTCATGCATCTCCCTCTCCTAGGGTGGAATTCTGCAATTCTCCAACTCTCAGACTGGGCCCTAGGCTACAGAACCTAGAGTATCACCTGTGCATAACCAGTGGGTGCAACTGAGTTCAATACCAGCAGTTCTTCCCTTTAGGAGTCTATGCCCAGTGGTGAATACAGTGACCAGAAGTGTTCTGAAAACAAAGTATTGTTTCATTCTAATAGCAGGGAACAACATAAGATGGGGACAAAAGGATTTTTAAAAAACAGTCTACATGCATGTCTATCTTACCTATAGGCTCCCCATCCACTGACAGTATCCCAGGCAGGCCTAGCTAGTTGATTTATATTGATTAGTTTTTAACTATAAGCTGAAAATGGAACCCCCTTAAGAAGGCAAGATGCAGAATAAGAAAATGTGTCATTTATCAAGACCATTTTGAAACAAAGATTGTGCACATATTTGAACTGATATACTGCACATCATTTTTATTCAACAGAATTAAAAGTAGAGAAATTTGACTCTGTTTTTATCCAGCCCAAGTTCTTTGTCCTTCTCAGTTCCTGGGCTTTTGGCCCTGCTTCTCCAAACAAGTTTGGTAGGCTCAGGGCTGGCTCTAGGTACCAGCCTGGCAAGGAGGTGCTTGGGGCAGCCGCTCCGGAGAGGGGCGGCACGTCCAGCTATTCAGCAGCAATTCAGCGGACGGTACCTCACTCCCACTCGGAGCGAACGACCTCCCGCCGAATTGCCGCCGCAGATCACGAACACGATCGCAGCTTTTTATTTTATTTTATTTTTTTGGCTGCTTGGGGTGACCAAAACCCTGGAGCCGGCCCTGGGTAGGTTGCATAGGAGGTCGAGCCAGTATCCTCTGAGCCAATGGCTCTTCCACTGTTCTGTAACAACCTGTAAGTATTTACTTGGTGTGCCTTATCTTGAGCCAGTGTCCTCCCTCTTGTTCCTCACAGCCTGCTAGTAAACTAAATCAATATATTCATACAGGAAATATCCTAGTGACCAATATTCAGAAATTACTACAAAGCAGCTCCAAGTCCATGAGTTAAGCCAGGTGATTAATTTGTCTTTTGCTGCACAAATCAATGTATATACAGTGATGGTTTGAAAAAGAAGAAAACAACTTGCAGCAGCTTTTGGTGAAATTTTCCCAGGGCCACAAGTATTCCGTGATACTATAGCCACAGAATTTACTCCTAATACCATTCTTAACTGGGTAATTGTGCTCCAGAATTTGAGGTGGGAGGGTTAAATTATTTTTCCCATTGCCCATGCTTGTGAAGAAAACCTTGAAAACATGACCACCACATAAACCACCGAAGAATTTTCTTCCTGAGTTTGTAGGCAGTCTGTAAACATAGTTGAGCTGTGTTAACTGCCTCATTCATGTTGACTCTGAAACCTAATTATGCCAATTTAAGTGCCAAAATAAACTATCGTTGCTGATCATTTTAGCAGAAACAGGCAGCTAATGTGCTCATTCAAGAATTCAAAACTTCCTCCCACAACTTGTCAAATTCCAAAAGCCCCAAATCTCCCCAACCCAGCTGCCAAAGCCTCTACCTTCCACCTGACAATTTCTATGGTGCAGTTGTGTGATTTCAATACAAAAATCTGAAACACTTGGAATGTGGGAAACAATGTAAAATGAATTAAATTTTGTATCAAAATTAACAAGCGCTTCTGTACTGATTGTGTTATTTCTTTTCATATTAAAGACTTCAATTTGTTCGTGTTCAGCTTGATGCTGGCTGCTGCATACATTTTAGTTTGCCACACCAGAGTGCCACAGAATCCAGAGACCTTGCCACAGCATGGAGGTACAACTTGCCACAGAGTAAATTAGGTCATGCTTACAGATAAGGGGAAATCCATATGCATATTAATTTAGGTTTTCTGTCTGATTGTCTGATAAATTCCATTTTTGAAAAAGCCACAGACTGACTACAATGTGTAGCCAATTAGTGTGCGTCTTGGGGCATCATCTTTTCCTGGCTCTTGTAGATGGGAAGATCCTTTGCCCTAGCATACATTTGATTGGCAGGCATTATTAAAGAGAGGACAGTTGTGCTGTGGGATATGCTCACAGCTTAGATATGTCAACACTGTAAATGAACTGTTCTCCATTGTGTCAATCCCTCCAGTTATGTCCCACCTGCTGCCCTCCATTGGGTGTTTAAGGCAGTAATTTTTAAGGACATCACAGAGCAAATGTGCAAGTTACTACAACACAGAAGCATGAGAAATTGTATGTTGTTCACTTGCCAGACTCCTTGCTTATATATATGCTAGAAGTTTTCAGAGAAGTTTTTTAGGGTGATCCCACAGTTTGCAGTAGCTTTAGAGATCAGGTCACAAGCCAATGTTTCATTTGGCCATTAGGGTCACCCCTCTCAATGAAAAGTTTTACATCCATCCCAGGAAATACATTTCCATATGATTTCTAGTATTGATGGAGAAGGGAGCAATTCCCTGAATTTTGGAACATCAATTTCATAAAAATCCATGTGTGTAATTAATCTGTTACAATTAGAGCTGAGTGAATAATGGATTTTTTGGTCTGGTTTTTCCTTCCAAAATGGAATTAATATTATATATATCGTACAATTTAAATAGAAACCAAATTTTCTTTTAAACCCAGGAAAATTGTTTTGAATCCCCAGTAGACTCAGAATGAAATACTTTTGGTTTTTCTAGTCAATTTGACTGTTTTCTACCATTTCTGTTGTTTGTTATTGTCAAAACTTGAAAACAACATGTTTCAAAATGAAGAATTAAAATATATCAGCTTGGGGGCGGGGGGGGTGGAGATCCATTTTCTTTCCCAGTGAAATTTCTCTGTCAAAAAAAATTTGCCTGGCTCTGGTTACAATCCTGATACGTATTAGCATCCTATGTATTTGGTTTATTATTTGAAGTTCTAAGCTTAAAAATGTTACAGTATACTAATTCAGGCAGACTCCTGATAAAGACTCCAGGGAGTCTTTGGAACATAAACACCAACTACACCTCTACCTCAATATAACGCTGTCCTCGGGAGCCAAAAAATCTTACCGCGTTATAGGTGAAACTGCCATATATCGAACTTGCTTTGATCCACCGGAGTGCACAGCCCCCCCCGGAGCGCTGCTGTACCGCGTTATATCCGAATTCATGTTATATCGGGTCGCGTTATATAGGGGTAGCGGTGTAGTATAAGACAGAGGCAGCAACTGAATTGAACATAAGATCCAAATGTACTATTTTACAATACACTTTCTGTTATACTATATCTGAAGTTATAAGGATCCAGGACTATCCTTTTTCCAACTTTACTCATGTCATGGGGCACAATCTCTTTTTCCTGCACCCATGCTACTATTCCTTCATGTACATATACAAGGAAAAGTCTCTGGATTATTATTGACAAAGCATTCCTGGAACTAAATGAAAGCTCGTCTACAACCATTGTTGCTCCTGAATTAGACCATTAAAACCAAAACCAGATCTTATTTTAAATCATTCAAATCAAGCAAATTTAAAATTAACATACAGTAAAAGATGAGATGTTAATTGTCCATGGCAAGCTGTTACATTGCAAGCAGGTTAAAGACAGCTGGCTACACATATATTGTGATAAACAATATACCAATTTAGCACTTGCTAAATGAATTGGATATAATCCAAAAGGATTTCTAGGGATCAGGCTCTATTTTCAAGCCCAGACTGGAACAAGTGGGATCAGAGCGCTGCACACTCTACCTACTCAGACTGAGCAGAGTTAACAGAAAGTTGGTGACTGGCAAAGATTCTGAAAAGGGGAGCTTCCAGCCTTGCAACCAACACTAAGGACCACCCCACCAGGCAAATTTCTACATGAACAGTTGCCTAGGCCAGGCCTGAATATTTATAAATCCACAGCACTGCACAAAGCCAGTTACTGTATACAATTATCTGCATAGAAGGCAGAGTGGGGGAGTGGACTGTGCTGATTGGTGCTTAGTCACCACCCGCTCTGCTGAAGACCAGTTCAAACACCCCATAACCCCTTTGTTCACACATGCACTCCCATATTGGCTTCACTCCTGAGCCTCCCTGGGGAATGGAGGGAAGAGGCCCATAGCTCTGCTCCTTCTTTTGGGAAAGGAGAAAATGAAACCATTTCCTACAATACTGGGAATCAATCCACAAAGTGAAACCAGCAACCTATTGTTTTTTTTTGTTTGTTTGTTTGTTTTTAAATGTGTCTGTTTTGTCCAAAAGTACACTTACGGACAGCCTTTCCCATTCTAGGATTTTGTTTTGTCGACATTTTAATTAACAGGGGAAAAAAGTCTGTTCTGCCTCTTGGATTTTGATAATGACCAAAGTTTTCAAAGATGGGTGCCTACATTTAGGCACCTAACCATGGAAGTCAACAGAAATCTTTTTATTAAGTTCACTGGGAATTGGATCAGGTCCCCAAAGTAAGTGATCTGATTTTCAGAGGTGTTAGCAGCCACAACTCCCATTCTGAAGTCAGAGAGAACTGGGAATATTCAGCACCCATGGAAATCAAACCACTTAATTGCTTACCTGATTGCTTACCCGTTGCCATCTCAGGGCTCATCTACACCACTGGGATAATGCGCTGTACAGGGGTGTCATTTCTAAAGTGCACTAACGAGTTACACATTAATTGGTCCATGTAGTTCCTGCTGGTTCATTTTAACACAGTGTTGTTTTAAACAGTACTATATTAGAGCGCACTAGGGAACCTTTAGTGTGCACCAGGGATCATGTAGACAAGCCCGAGTTTAAAAATATTGGCCATACTCTATTCTGTTACCCACATTGGTGAAGAAAAACCTACCCCACCTAACTCAATAGGAGATGAGGAAGTTTTCAAAAGCATTTTTATGAGAGGTTTAAAACATCAATGTTAAAACAATTACAAGAATAATGTCCATGTTTTCTTACTATTCAAAGATCTACAGCAATGAAACATCATTAATGCAGTACTTTAAATTAGTTCCAACCAAATCAAGCTCAGAGGCCCTTGGCATTCATATCCAAACAAAGCTATTCATATAAACCTAACATACGCTTTAGCAGATTTTAAGTTTCATATTTTAACAGAAATCGTAATTAATACTTACGTGTTTGTTTCTATACTGAGAAAACTGAGAGAGGCCAAAAACTGTTGCTATGGCACCTCCTCCAATGAGAACAGTTCCTTTTACTACCTTACGAAATGCCATTTTTTAACTCTATAAAAAAGAAAAGAGAGTAAAATTAATATGTTTCACCCATGTTAGAATTCAGACTGTCTAGAATAAAGCCCTCATTTCAACTAGAATTGGTGCTGAGAGTATAAAGTTTGGGGGTAACAATATATTCAATTAATTATTTTGGTTGCAATATTATCAGTACAGAAAGTCAGCAAGACGATGGGAGCAAAAATCTTTGGGAATTGTGTGTATTAGAGGAAAATAAGTGTATAGAAATATTTCAGTGTACTTACTAATTTACACACCTAGTGCCTATCTCAACTGCAGGCAAGTGCTTATGAGCAGGAGCAGCTGCTTTTGCCGTAGCATCCTAAGCACAACTAAAACTTCCCACCACTAATGATTGACAGGTGAACTCCAGCCCAGAACCAGCCACTGAGTACTCTTTGCAAACAAATTAGCTGGTTTTTTTTTCTTTTTTGCAAAGACCACCACTTTTTCATTGTCCAGCTCCTTTTACAACCCCATTTTCCCAACAGGACTGCACTCTAATCTGCCACCCGGCGCACAAATGAAGGCATGGAGGCAGAGCCGGGGACCTAGCGAACCTCCTCTGCCTTAGGATACCACAAATTCATGGTCTCTCTAGACTCTCCGGCAGAGAAAGAGGGAGGAGAGGGGACCTGGAGATGGGGAAGGTGGCTTCCTCCTGGGACTCCAGCCCCTGGAACGCTCTTGGACCCAGCTCCCCGCTTTCCAGAACCCCATGCTGCCATCTCCTCACACTGCCTCTTCCACTTCTATGCTCACTCCGGAAAGAGATACGGCAGCTCAATGAGGACATAGAAGGTAACCTTCTTAAGAAAATTCTGAGTGCACCTCCTGTTTGCCACCCAAGAATTATAGGCCACCACTCCTCTTGTGCAACAGACAATGAATGCTTGTTATATCTAGCAATGCTGCAGAGAGGGGTCACTGATGGTCAACAAACAACCAGGAGCTGCAGAGAGGAGAGGTAGTGATATAGGCAACTGACAAGACCCAGTAGCTGAAAAAAAAGTGAAGAAGGGTAGATTTGAATGCAGGACTCCGCCTCCTAACTGTTGAGGCAGAAGACTAGGACTATGGGCTGGTCCACACTAAGCCCCCAGTTCGAACTAAGATACACAACTTCAACTACGTGAATAACGTAGCTGAAGTCGAAGTATCTTAGTTCGAACTTAAAAGGTACTTACCGCGGGTCCACACATGGCAGGAGGCTCCCCCATCGACTCCGTGTACTCCTCTCGCAGAGCAGGAGTACCGGCGTCGACGGCAAGCACTTCCGGGATCGATCCCAGAAGATCGATTGCTTGCCGCCGAACCAATGGCGAAGTATAGACGTACCCTCAGTGTCAGACATTCTTAGAGAACAGTGTTTGAATGCAGGACTCTCTCTAAATCCTAAGTAGGTGTAGCCTAAACCATTTTTCCTCAGGACCGGCAGAGCTTCAGTCACATAAGAAAAAACCTGGACTGAGTGAGAATGGAGCAGTAACTAGAAGTCAGTCAAAGTTGTTTGGATAGGAAAGTGGCTTTTGTCCATGACCTACATTAATGGAACTGACTCCATAGTGAGATTTGGAATAGTAAAAGTTTAAAGCAGTGCAAGAAGTCACAATTTTCTGCCCTTTTAGGAAACTCAGCAGGGTATAATGAATGACAGGATATTATAATCTAGTAAGTCTTTTCCGTCTCTGACTACTATAGATATTATGATCTCAATGTCTGTTCTCTTAAACAGAGTATATATTATTGCTTTTGATAATGACAACTTTCTTGTCAAGCACCTGCAGAAATAATCCTGAGTGACAGAGGAGTGTGATTTGTATAATCCTGTAAATATGATTAGAATAGACATATAAAAATATACTGTACATCTCCATATACATGATTATTTCCTTTCTAGCCATCTGCTAGACGAAGGTTCTTCAGTCTCTCCAACAGTATTGGAGAAGGACACCGTACAGATGTTTTAAAGACATGTTGAATAAGGTCACTCTGTTCCAAATCACCATGCCTCCTAATTCAAATAGATCAATGTGATATATTAAACTGAGAACTAACGGTCAGAAAGCCATTTTTAAACAAGCGTTGGTCTTCGTGTGTGTTCTAATGATAATGAACATCATCTAGATATATATTGTAAACAAGAATAACATTCTCTCAACAGTATAAAGAAACATGGAAAGAAAAACTGCAAATCTAAGATTAGAAGCAAAAAAGTTAAATGATTTGCCTGTTCCCTCCAAGGTGGGCCTATATGGATGGGACTCTCAGCAGTGCAGAAGAAAAGTCACCAACAAGGCTGGGTTTCATATCTTGTGTTTGGGCTCCTCTGCAGTGCACATATTTGTAGATGTTTGATTTTATTATAAAGGTTGAGTCCCTGTAAAAGCACTTACTGAAAATCAGGCTTCTTTAAGGTGTCTCAAGTTAGGCACCTGAAAACTGAGACACCCAAAAATCATTAGATGCTTTAAAAAATATCTTGGTCCAAATTATTTACTGACTGCATGTCAAATCAGTTGCAGTCTGCTTCCCTGACCCCACCTCAACAATAGCATGATGCATTTCATTCTGCATTTAGGATGAAACAATACAGAAACCGTTTTGGTAAAGTCACACAGCCACTTCTTTCTACCTAGCAAATCAGAGGGAAAGGCTATGCAGTAGACAGCCGCAGGATCATTTAACCCTTTCAAGAGCATTTCTGGAAAAATAACCCTTAAGAGCACTGCTCAGAACTTCGGTCCCAATAATCTGGGAGTCCATTTTGGTCACTGCTGTCACAAAGTCTGCGATATCTTAGTCCAATTCTGGACACATGCCTATAGGTTATATTTTCCCAGCAGAGTTATCTCAAGAGAGTATCTGTACGCAAATTACATCAAGATAGCCTAGTTTGAGTAAGAGGGGTCACGCTGTGAAGTAACAGTCAAGCTGCTTCATCCACACTGTGTGGCATTCAAACTTCTGGAGCGTATCCCATGGTTCTTTGCAATGCACTAAGCTGAACTACTCTATGAATTATTTCCCAATGAACTGTGGGAAAACTTGTCCATCCTTTCTGGGTACATGCTAAGAAATGTGGGAAGGCATTGGAGCAGCAGCAGCACTCAAGCAGAGCTAGCCTGCATCCACACTGCAGAAAAGTCATGTTAGCAACTGACAAGCTGTGCTAACTTGAACTCTAGCCTGTACCCCTTGATAGGCCAAGCAACTTGAGTTAAAAGCACCACCACACTCAAAGGTTTGTGTGTGGATAGAACTCAAGTTACAAAAAATTCTCAAGATATAATCTGAGTTAACTTTGCAGTGAAGATAAACTCAGATTCCATAAGAGTAGTACACATCAATGGTAGCATACATCCATGCCGAGGCATCAAGTCTATATGACATGTATCCACTAGTAATAGTCTAATTCATAACATTGTGTCAGTGTGAGAAAGGCAAGAGGATAAGTAACTAGATCCATCTATGCACTGAAAGAATGAAAGAAAAATGCAAGCAGAATACTCTTGGATGACTGAGCAGATCCTGCCAATAAGGTTTATGAATGAGTTTTGCAACATACTTGTGGCACAGACAAGGTGAAAAGTAAATAAGTGAGTTCATCTGTGTCCAAACACATGCCAAGGCATGCCCCCTGACTTGACAGATTAAGATTTTCCTGAACCACAGCCTAGAAATAAATGACTTCTCTCATAGGTTATGTACAGACAAGCAGCAGATTTGCTTTTAAAAACTTCTATCAGTGATGTTGCCAACCTTGTTAGTGCAATTAGTCTATCACTTGTTCTTTCACTAAATTCACAGGTACTCACTCAATGTGGCCACGTAAAGAGCAGCCCATCTTTCGGTTTCACCACAATGCAGGAGAGGAGGCACAGAAAAGAGTAAAAGAAACATCTTAGAGGAAAAGTAAGTTGTTTTGTTAACTGGAAAGGAGAGTAGGGTGCAGAGGTGTTGCACTAATGCTCAGAGGCTATGGAGATAGCTGCAATGGGCGAATCTAGATAGATAATATAGACACCACAAAAAGCTGCTGAAATCTTGAAGCCAGTAACCTCTAAAAGGTTCTGCCATACATTCAAATCACCTCAATTTCTCCAATCTTAACTACCCAATTAAACAAAATAAGTCCTTGAAATCCTTACTTGTGTATCTACTTTACTGGATTTGCTATTGGTAAACCTAATATCTTATTTTCATAGTGGTTTCAAAATGTAACTGCTGCAGAGAAGTGCAGGAATTTGGGAATGTTTTATGATGGAAAGGAAGAGAAACAATCAACATAAGTAAAACATTCAATACTCAAAAAGAATTAAGATGCCCAACTAGAAAAATTATATTGCCATCCTCAGCATCTCTTTTATTTTTAGGGAATTACAAAAGAAAATGGAGAATTCAACTTCAGTGAATGTATAACCCTTATCAAAGTACTTCATGTACCACTACTCCTACTGTAAAGTTTCTTCAATAGCCAGAATAATAATTAAGCATTCCGTTTGTAAGTAGTAGTCCCATGTTAATCTGGAAACAGTTTCACACATTTTATGCAGCAGGAGTGAAATCATTTCAGAAAACATAATGAATCTCTAACTTATAAATGCTTGTTCTGGGAACACAATATGTTCTAGAATCCAAGTGAATTTAAAAAAAAAAAAAGAACAAATTAGCATCTTGCAACACTACGCAAAAATCAGCCTACGTTGTCTAAGAATGAATTGACCATAAAGAAAATAAACGGAAGCAATTCCTTATGCAGTTTTTATATGGTTTATATTTTTATGTCATTGAATATATTTTATAAAATATTATTTATTTCTAAATCATGAAACCTATATTTTTCCCATTCATATATATTCAAGTATATCAAGGATCGACAATTTACTTGAGAATATAGCTCAGTGCAGTAGTCCATGGTAAATAGTAGCTATCTACCAGTATCACCATACAAGATCCTTAGCATCCCCAATGCCCATTGATCCAATGAGCTGAAAGCACACTGTGGCTTACAGAATCAGACCCAAAATCAGTGATCTACATCTTTAGAGGAAAAGGCACAGAAAACTAGACAGTTTAGCACAATGTAAATCTTACTTTTTAAAAAGGATGTGCTTGCACTGACAAAAGTATTCCACTTCTAAGCTAGTTATGCCACATCTCTACACAAAGTATTGGGGAAAACGTTGCTTATGGTTTCCTCAGAGCAGAGGGAGTCAACTTCACCAGCAGGCAAAATACACTAAGGGTGAAATCCTGACCCCACTGAAGTCAATGGCAAGACTCCCACTGACTTCAATAGGACCAAGATTGTACCCAAAGAGTGCTTACAGAATATAACATGGAAGAAAGAGAAAAGCAGTTTGGAAACAGAAGAAGTGAAATAGAACCTATGTCAGACATTTAAATATACTGACTATCTAAACAGAGTTAACCTTTCACAAATGTAAAAGATAAACTTCAGAATATTAGTCCATGAGAATTCAGTAGTTTTAGTTATGAAAATAGTGCTTTATGCATGGTCTTTCTATAATAATGTCCCTTCTAGCATGTAAGTGAACTCTGTTTATAGATACCGAACAGCCTTGTTTGTTTAAATTGGAATTGTTGTGAAGTTAGTTGAGAATAAAAGCTGTTTAAAAAGTTGATTTATATTGATTAGCTTTTAACTGTAAGCTGAAAATGGAACCCCCTTAAGAAGGCAACATGCAGAATAAGAAAATGTGTCATTTATCAAGACCATTTTGAAACAAAGATTGTGCACATATTTGAATGACATACTGCACACCATTTTCATTCAACAGAATTAAAGGTAGAGAAATTTGAGCTGGAACACTAACGAACATGCTGACAAAAATCATAATGCTCATTTCCACATCTATGTGCTAGTCAATTTAAAAAACAGTGGCTTCCAAGGCAACTTTACCCATTATATTATTTGTCTGCTGTTTCAAAACTTGAGGACCATAATTTTAAAGAAGCACATTTTATTAGGCCATTTTAACAAATATTTTCCCAGTATTTTCAAAGAAGTCTAGTTTTTCTAAGTTGATAGCAATAACTTAACTATTCGCTTTGTTCAACTGACCTTTACATTTTCTTCATTATGGATTAAATAATCCTTTGTACATCAGCCTAGAGCTACAATTTTCCCCTTATTACACAGGAAGTATCTGATACACATGAAGAAAAAAAAAATCACGAAGTTCTCTATCAGTATTTTCTTTTTTCTATGCTAGTTTTCTGCGGCTTGTGTCTGTAAAAATGCTGCATAAAAATAAAGAAACAAAATCAGACTCAATTAACTGTTCAGACACACACCTACACACAAGTCACAGTGAATAGCCAGACAAATACGGCTACTATTAAAATATAAAAACTATGGGGATGAGATGTCATACTGTTATTCCTCTACAAACATTATTTCTTTCTTGCCCTTACCCAACATATGCTTAAATCGGGAATGTTGTAGGTGCTATGGGAATCACTGGGTTGCCGTCAGGGGTAGGCTAAATAGGATGGCACCTATAATTATTTATTTATTTATTTTTAACAGGCTGCTCCTGCTTAGCCCCACCTTAGCTACCAGCTGGAACATCTCCTTTTAAGGGTACCCTAGCACTGCTCCTTTGTGAGTAGTAGCATACTGACCAAGATCGGGAACCACCACACCGGTATGGCTCTGGTCCAAGCACACTCTCCCATCAGCTGAAACAGCTTCCTGATACCACCACCAGAATCACCGCCACCACGATAGTAGTGGCTTAGAGTGCCAAAGTACCTAGTGCTGGCCCTAGAGGATTGGCATCTCAACATAACTCCTTACTACAGAATCTTTAATGCACTGAACGGCCAGATTTTGTGAGAACTATCACATGCTATCCAATAAAGCAAATTTCACTCATCTATTCTTTTACAAAAAAAATGCATCTTCACATATTTAAGAGGATGAATTTTACCACTGATTTATGAAGAAACAGTCCTGCAAACACACTATACACCCAAATATGAAAGATTGTGAAGCCATTTCTAGTATCACCTTCAGACAACTTGCTCCATAACTATTTAGTTCTTAAGTTAAAAGCTTATATGTATTTGGAAAGAGGGTGATTTTAAATGCTAATACAGGACCAACTTAATTGCTGCAGATACACATTATATGTAAAACCACACTGAAGTGTCCAATTATGATTTTTTGCTTGATATAAAACAGTGGTTTTAAACCTGTGATCCCCTGACCTCTGGGGATACACAGGCTACGTCTAAGACTTCCAGAGGGATCTACACCTCCAGTTTTTTAGGGATCTGCAAATGAAAAACAGTTGAAAACCACTGCTATAGAACTACTGGTGTGAGAAATTTATGCTTTGTATAGTATGTATGCTTCTTAAAGATACCTTAATATCTCAAACTAGGCTGCCAACGAAGGACTACCTTTTACTTTCATGGCAATTAAACACTTTTGTATCATCACCCCTAAATCACAGAGCAGATTACCAACTTACATATAATACTTCAGGGAAAAGACTATTCCCAGAAGACCAACTACTGAAATAGACCGTATGGGCTTGTCTTCACTGCTAAAAATTATTTTTAAAAACAACCCAACTTGGGGTAACCAACATGCATGAGTTTTCCTGAGGTAAAAGACACAGTGAAGACCAGGCACTTTTGTTTTACCATGAGGTATATTCACTGAGGTCAACCTTATACCCACAACCTGGAGTGGACCTCTGCAACTTTATCTCATGGTAAAACAAAAATGACTGATCTTCACTGCGTTTTTTACCTCAGGATCACCCCAGTGTCTGAAAAGAGGGGGGGGGGGGAAGCAATTTTTATAGCAGAGAAGAAAGACAAGCCTTGTGCATGTAACAGGAGGAGGAATTGTTTAACAAACTGTGATCTTAACATGATGCCCTGTCATTAGCAATCGGCCAAAGGAAGTAACAATGCCCTAACAAAGCACCAACTGAAAGCAGAGTGGTCTATATAGGGCACACAGACACAGGAAACAGTGTTCTAAAGTAAGATCTATCATGGGCACAGATAGGGCAGATGACCCAAGAAGCATGACATGAGAATTACAAGCATTTATTGAAATCAGAAAAATAAACTATGCATTGCAAAGAATCATCTGATACACTTCTACCTCAATATAACGCTGTCCTTGGGAGCCAAAAAAATCTTACCGCGTTATAGGTGAAACTGTGTTATATCGAACTTGCTTTGATCCACCGGAGTGTGCAGCCCCTCCCCCCGAGCGCTGCTTTATCACATTATATCCGAATTCGTGTTATATCGGGTCGCGTTATATCGGGATAGAGGTGTAGTAGATGATGTATAAAGTATTGTACACTTTCTAGCACATACACATTAAAGACATCTAATGCAAGTTATGAGAGAAAATTTGATTCTTCTCCAAGTTTGAGACAGACTGTTTGTGCCGTCAATAACTTTTTAAACTATTTGTATTGATTTTAAAGGACTACAACAATAAACCAGTTACTATACAAGGCACACATTGCAAAATGTACATAAAGTTATGCAGTCAGATACAGGTTTATTCCTCTATATCCCAAATATTTTGAACAGTTAATAGCATAAGTAGGAACCTGGAGTGCTGTACTTTGATGAAAGACTTGAAATCATAAACCACCACTAATTGTCTTGTTCTTAATCTCTTGTCCAAATGCAAATTATACCTGTACAACAGAACCACCCTAAGATCTATGATCTTGATCCAAAGTCCAACGAAGTCAATGGGAGTCTTTCCATTGACTTCTACAGGGCTTGGATCAGGCTTAAAGAATAACGGAGGAGAACTGAAATTCTTCAGAGCCAGCCTGTGACTAGTCATTTGTATTGTGGTACACATAGTTCAATCTGTCACACAAAGGGTTAAGCAAAACATGCAGAATGTAAAGCATTCTGCTGAGGGAACTATTTTAGTATCAATAAAAAATCACAGGGACAATCATTCAAACTTACAGCTACTGCTAGAGCTCCAGATATATTTTAACATTTACAAGGAAATAAAAAACAAAACAAATGAACCTAAAAGGGAAAATATATTAAAGTTATTTAGCATACAGGACAAATTTATATTTTTAACATTCAACTTCCAAAAATAAGGAGGTGAAATAATGTAACTTTTTCCAACAGAAAATAAAGTAAACCAAGATATGTATTAACCTTTCAGCAGTGCAAGATACCAGCTAAAGCGTAATTCCACTTTTGATTCTTCTTTAATATACTATACTTAAAAATTAAAGATGTCACTCTCTGCTATGTATACATCTCATTTAATAAGTCTAGCATCTTCCCAAGTGGTTCAAAATGTATAAGATATCACAAAGCCTTCTGAAACAACATGAGAAATTGTGTCCTGCTACCAGTAATAATAATACCACCTCTCTCTTCTAAAATGCTTTTAAATACATTAAACTCAAAGCATTTTACAAAGGAAGTCACTATCATTATCTCTGTTTTACAGATGGGGAAACTGAGGCACAGAAAGCTTGCCCAAGGTCACTGAGTAGAACAGTGGCAGAGCCAGGAACAAAACCCACATCTCCTAAGTTCTCTACTCTATCCATTAGGCAACACTGCCAACACAACGGGGGATGGAAAGCTCTTGGTTTGCTTTCATTTTCAAGGAGCACTGCGTCAAGTAGCTTCAGAACAAAACAAGATGTATCAGATTTATTTTAATTTGTGTCTTTGGGTCAGGAGGCGCCCTCTTTCATGCACATATATACTTCAAAATGCAAAGACAGATCCAAAATACATAGGGGAAAGTTGTTGTCATTCTTTTATTTTTCATTTGTCAAACGTGAATAACGTAGCTGAAGTCGAAGTACTTTAGTTCGAACTTACCGCGGGTCCAGACACGGCAGGCAGGCTCCCCCGTCGACTCCGTGTACTCCTCTCGCGGAGCAGGAGTACCGGCATCGACGGCGAGCACTTCCGGGATCGATCCGGGATCGATTTATCACGTCTAGACAAGACGCGATAAATCGAACCCAGAAGATAGATTGCTTACCGCCGGACCCGGAGGTAAGTATAGACCTACCCTTGAACTCAGCCTCAGTTCTAATCCAGCTCATTCTTTCTCCAGCCAGTTAGGCCAGTATCTGGTAGTCCAGAGCCGTGGTTCTCAACCGGGGTATGTGTACCACTGAGAGTACTTAACTCATCTAGATCAGTGTTTCTCAAACTGGGGGACTGCAGTCAACCAGTGATTGGCTTATGTCATCATACATACTATGAGCTGAGGGGTGAAAACATTAGATACCCTCATGTATGATGACATAAGCCAATCACTGGTTGACTGGAGTTAGGAAGCAACTTCCTTTATAAGACAAACCGATGATCCAACCAGTGGATCAAATTCGGTGATGAATCCTGGTTACGTGCCACCTCAGGCACATTGTGCATACTCCAAGAAGAAGATTCCATAACTATCCACTGCAGGTTTGTTGCACCGTCTGAAACATGTGGTACTAACCACCCCCAGAGGCTAAGAATATTGAGTTAGACCATTGCTCTGGCATGGAAACTACCATCAGGATGGATTGATTTAAAATCAAACCTATTTACATCACCAATTTTAATCATAATTTAAATCAACAAGGAGGAACCTTGATTAAAATCATTGATTGTTTTACACATTCCTACTTTTTAGTTATTTTCCTAAAGAAAGGTTGGTTCTCATTGGTTGATAGCTATTAAAACATGTTGATTTGCAACTCAATAAACCCTTTACACTAAATTTGATGTTTCTTTCTGCTAACCAAGAGGATGCAGAGGGATAGCTCAGTGGTTTGAGGAATGGTCTGTTAAACCCAGGGTTGTGAGTTCAATCCTTGAGGGGGCCATTTAGGGATCTGGGGGGGAAAAAAAAATCTGTCTGGGGATTAGTCCTTCTTTGAGCAGGGGGTTGGACTAGATGACCTCCTAAGGTCCCTTCCAACCCTGATATTCTATACACATTTATTTAAGCAGTTATATAGCTTAACATTAATTTCTTCAGATTCCTAATGTTTCCATTTTTATTATGTTAGAAAATGGTGAATGATGCATTCCTTATTTTCTAGATAATTATTCATATTTTATTTATGACGTGTCAAGATTTGAATGGCAATTCAAATTCAATTAAAATGCACAAAATCAGCATTTAAATTGATTTATGAAATATAACTACCTTAAATGTGCTGAATAGATAAGAAAAAATGTTTATCAAAAATTGATCAAAACATTATTTTACATTTAAAACTAACTGATTTATTAAACAAAAGAACTATTATCTGTAGTTAATAAATTGAGCTGATTATTTCTGGTCACCATGTCCTTCAAGATTTTAGAACCAGTAGATTTCATCTTCCAATCTATGAATAAAAACAAGGCATGAGATGATGAAAACAAGCTTTCCTACTTTTTGGGGGGTGGGGGAGGGGGATTCTTAACCTGAATGAATGAGTCAGTGAACTGAACTAGTTGAATAAACTGTAGTGAAGAAAATATTCTCTCTGCAATTGCTGTCAAAAGCTAGTTTAGCACTTCATACTCTAGTTCCAAGTGCTTACCAAGTGTCTTCCACCAGGTCAGTGGTTTGACTCTCTTTAAAACTTGGCAGCAAAGATGTACTATTAAATTATTTTTGCATTTAATTTAAATTATTTTAATAGATTATAAAAAGTTTAGGCCTTAACATAGGCTGTCATTATTTCAAATTTAATTTTAAATAGTTTTTTAATAAAGCTGTATTGGATTTTAATTTAAGAATCTGATTTAAATAAAAATATTTTTTTTAATCCACCCTGATTACTATGATCCTAACATTTGCCCTTTAGCGTCAGCCATTTTTTCCAGCCAAATAAACATTGTAGGAGGAAGTTTAGAAATATAAAAATTGTCTTGTTTATTACAAAACTGGACATAGATCTGCCCAGCCAAACAGACACCACCCTTTCAGTAATTGCACAATAAGTAATTATTTAGGCATGTCAGGGGAGGATTTCAATTTTCTAAATTAGTTCCTCATCTGTAAAGCTGATGAGCACCTGCAACTCCCATCCAAGTCAGTTGCAGGTGTTCAACATCTTTTGGAATCAGGCCCTTAATTAGCACAAACGGGCTCAGTTTATGAAGCTAACACTAGTCATATAGAAACACTTATAGCAAGATAATTTTCTAACAGGGCAAAAACAAATAAGGATGCAAGTATATGTACTCTATTTGGATAGACGCTCATTAAATAAACTACAATTAAAGGTGTTCACAAAAGTTATTAACATTAGCCTACACTTTCTAGGTGGACGATCACTGGGCATTTTGAAACTGCACCGAGACAAAACTAAGTGTTTTGTGTGGTGATGTTTTTAAATCAAATCAGTTAAATTGGTTAAAATGGATTAGGAATTGACTACCTTAGGGGCATCAACACACATATTTAAGCCACCCCTTTCTGTTGTTTTATTGTAAAACGTTAGCTAAATGTAACTAGTTAACTTGAAAATAATTTTTTTGGTGTGAAATAATGCCTTTTGGTATTTTGGAAAAAAACAATTATTTGCAGGGATCCAAATGAGATCTGAGGTGCACTCTTCATTGCTGTGAACTGAGCCATACAGTGACTTTTTTTCCTTTTTAATTGAAAGGGGATTGCACTTGGACACTAGGGAGGGAAGCAGCTTGACATTCAGCTTTGAAAGAAAAGCCTGACACTTTTTAAAGGCAAAAATTACAAACATTTCCCTCCTCACTTCCCATCCCCCATGAGTAAGACCTGAAGTAGTGGGGAGGATTATTTCGCATCAATGTTGGGCTCCTTTTTATAAGTTCCTAATATTTTTTGGTCTAAAACACCATCTTCTTTTAAACGTTAAATTCACTAAAATGAATACAAAATATTAATTTATTTTTACTGTTATGTAGATTTTCTATAACTTATTTTCTTGCGCTAATCTTTTATTCTGCTGAATTGTGTTCAGTCTTCCTCTTTGGGCTGGTCCACACTAACCCCCCACTTCGAACTAAGATACGCAACTTCAGCTACGTTATTCACCGGCGTCGACGGCGAGCACTTCCGGGATTGATCCAGGATCGATTTATCACGTCTAGACAAGACCCGGACCCGGAGGTAAGTATAGACGTACCCAAACAGCATGTTCTTTCCCCCTTTTCTCTGATCTGCCTCACCATTACTTTTTTCAATCTTTCCTCTAATGTTAGTTTTATTTCCCTCCCTTCCTATTCATGTTACCTTTTCACTCTCCATTAAGTTGTTGCCCATACAACTGAAAATGTAGAGGGGGTGGGGAGTCAACAACTATGTGTCCAGTTATTCAGTGCTATACAATGCATGACTGTCATAAGAGCCCAGTCCTGCATTCATATTACATGAATGGTCCCACCAACTTTAATGGCACACCCACTTGCATAAGGACTAGTTACATAAGAAAATACAGTAAGATCTAACTCATCTATATTAATAGACTAGAAGACCTATCTTTTTAAGGAAAAGAGACTGTAGACAAAAGCTCAGGAAGAGGGAAAACAAGAATCTCTGGAAACCTGTCTCCGAGCATTCAAATAAACATCACAACAAGCCAGCCAGATAAAACTAAAAAGAAAATTGTTGTTTGAGTTGCATGAAAACCCTTGGTTTGAAACAGCCAAGAAAGACATTTACATTTGAAAATAGGAACCAACTATCTAAGCTGATATTGAAAAGAGTAGGATTCTTCAACTATACTTATGAAATGGATTTTAGAAGGCAGAAAACAGAATGACAAAGAACTGTTGCTTGAGCAGAAATTAGAGAAAATGTACCTAATATTTTCATATAGGAAACTGATCTACCCAAAGATGACTTACCTTGGTCTCCTCTACCCCTAAAATTTTCCAACTCCCTTCTAATCACCTCAGCTCATCTTGCCTTCCCTTCCTACCATTCTCTCCCCTCCTTTGCCCTGATCACAGACACAGAAGTCTCATCTGTTCTCCTCCTCTCCACCACCCTAGTGAACCCCATCCCATCTCCTGATCTCCCTCACACTCATTCTCCTCGCCTGCCATGCAAAGCTCCTTAATCACTTATTCTGCTCTGGCTCTTCCCTTCCTAACACAAACATGTTTTAGTCTTTCCCATCTTAACAAAAAGCCAAAAAAACCCCACCCACCTGATGTTCCCCAACTACTTCCCAATCTCTCTTTCATCTCAAACCCCATTTCTACAACTGCAGTTTGGAGTCCCTTCCGCCCAATTCCATTCTAAATCCTCTACAAACTGGT
This sequence comes from Chrysemys picta bellii, assembly GCF_011386835.1. Lineage (NCBI taxonomy): Eukaryota > Metazoa > Chordata > Testudines > Emydidae > Chrysemys > Chrysemys picta. The sequence continues at coordinate 30,220,549 of NC_088801.1, read as the reverse complement.
TTTCTCACCTTACACTCAACCAAAACCACTCCTTCCAAAACCTCTAATTACCTCTTTTTAGCCAAATCTCCAAACCAAATCTCCAAACTCCATTCTCCTTTACCCATTAGCCACTTTCGACACAGTCAACCATACTCTTCTTGAAATCTTGTCATCCTTTGGCTTCTGTGACTCTGTCCTCTCCCGGTTCTCTTCCAACCTCAGCAATTTCTCCTTCAGCATGTCCTTTGGAGGATCCTCATCCTCCCTCCCCCCCCCATCCGTTTTTTGTCTGGATTCCACGGGGCTCTATCCTTGGTCCCCTTCTTTTCTCCCACTACACTATCTCTGAGTAATCTCATGCACAAAACAATTCAACTACATCTATATGCTGACAACTCACAGATCTCTCTCTCCATTCCAGACCGATCTTCTTCTGTCCAAACTAAAATTTCAGCACATCTTTCTAACATCTCCTCATGGATGTCTAGCGATCAGCTCACGCTCAACATGACTAAACCAGATCTCTATCTTCCCATCCCCCAATCCCTTCCCACTACCTCCTTTCCCCATCACTATGGACAACACCACCATCCTGCCTGTCACTCAGCCCCATAACCTAGGCATTATCTTCTACTCAGACCTCTCTTTAGGTCCTCAAACCCAGGCTATATATAACTCTCACACATTCTTTCTGCATAACATCTCTAAAATATGGCCTTTCCTATCCATCTGCACATCTAAAACTCTCATCAGGTCACATCTCCATTTCTACAACATCCTTTTCTCTGGCCCTGGCAAATGCAACCTTGCCCTACTCATATCCTTTCAAAATGCAGCTGCAAAGATCATTTTCCTAGCCCACCACTTGACCACATGATGCCTCTCTTTGCATCCCTCCAGCAGCTCTCTTCTCTATCCCAAACATAAGGAACTTATCTTCACTTTCAAGGCCCTTCACAGCCTATCCCATCCCTGCCTATCACCTCTCATTCAGGTATCAAGAGTTTGACTCCTGCCTCCTATCAGCCAATGGTGCCTGTACTCAACTGTTAAATTTTCAAATAAGCACCTTTGCACTTTCTCCTATGCTGCCCCTCATGCTTGGGAGGAAGTCCCTATAAACATCCACAAAGCCACTTCATTGTTCTCCTTAAAACTCTCCTTTTCCGTGATGGCTGGGTAACAAACAAGAGGAATTGGAACTGTCCATTTATGAGCATAAACTCAATCTAGTGGGTATTACTGAAACCTGGTAGGATGATTTGCACAATAGGAATCTTAACATCAATGGTTTTAACCTATTTAGGAAGGATCAAGTGGGCAAAAGAGGGAAAGTAGCACTCTATGTAAACAATGGCATTTCCTGTTTCTGAGTCACTGATAACTCAGAAGAAAATGAGCTTGAATGCTTATGGATCAATGTCTTAACAGATAAAGTACAAGATGGGGTATTAGTTGGTGTCTGCTATAGACCACCAAATCTCACTAGATAACAAGATGCCCACCTCCTTACACATCTATCTATAATGTGCATGGGGGAAAAGCTGTGTGATCATGGGAGACTTCAATTTGAGTGACACATGCTGGAGGTCTCATGAGGCCAGTACTAAAGCATTCTTGGCATTTCTAAACATTATTAACTCAGAAACTGTTTCAACTAACTTGGAGAAATTCTACATTAAATCTTGTCCTAACAGATAAGAGGAACTTATTACGGAACAAAAAATTAATGGTAGCTTAGGTACAAGAGATCATGGCTTAATCACATTTATAATGTGCAGACAGAGTAAAGTCCAGACCAGTGATATTTATACTCAGTGCTGTTAAAGGAGCCAAATTCACAAAGCTGAAAACAATTGTGAGCCAAATCAACTGAGAGGAAGAATTTAATCAGAAAAATGAGAATGATCATTGGGAATCATTAAGAACACGTTACTACTTGCTCAGAAGGCCAAAATCAAGAAAGAAGGCTATATTGGTTAAAAACTGACCCTGGTTTAGAGGGGGAGTGAAGGCAGCTATAAAAATAAAATATATAGCTAATGGGAAAAAAGGTGAAGTTGATAGTAACAAGTATAAATCCAGAAGCTAGGAATTGTAGAAAATTGATAAGGGAAGCAAAGGACACAAGGCGACATCTACAGCCAGCAGAGTTATGGACAATACAAAAGAGGTTTTTTTTTTTAAATAGATTAGGAACAAAAAGTCCTGACAATAGTATTGGTTCAATGGTAGAATTATCAATAATAATGCAGAAAACGCAGTAGTGTTCAATAAATATTTCTGTTCTGTATTTGGGAAAAACACAGATCGTTTCATTCTGTCTTTCCATTCGACTAGTATCTCTGAAGGATGTTAAACGGCAGATACTAAAGTCAGACATTTTTAAAATCAGCAGGTCCAGATAACATGCATCCAAGAGTTTTAAAAGAGCTGGCTGAGGAGTTCACTGGACTATTAACACTGCTTTTCAAGAAGTCTTGGAGCACTGGAGAAATTCCACTAGACTGGAAGAAAGCTAACGTTGTGCCAATTTGTAAAAAGGGTAAATTCGATTACCCAGTTAATTATAGGCCTGTCAGCCTGACATCAGTCCCAGGTAAGATAATGGCTGATATGGGACTTGATTAATTAAGAATTAAAAGGATAATGTAATCAATACAAATCAACAAGGGCTTTTGGAAAATAGGTCCTGTCAAACAAACTTGATTTTTTAATGAGATTACAAGTTTGGTTTATAAAGGAAATAGTGTTGTCATAATAGACTTAGATTTCTGTTAGGCATTTGACTTGGTACTGCATGACATTTTTATTCTAGTTTTTTAATGATATAAAATTAACAGGGCACACATTAAATGAATTAAAAACTCACTGATAATCTCTACATATAACTGTAAATGGGGAATGGTCATCATGCAAGTGTTTCCAATGGTGTTCCACAGGGATCAGTTCCTGGCTCTATGCTGTTTAACGTTTTTATTAATTACTTGGAAGAAAACAAAGTCACTGATAAAGTTTGCAGATGACACAAATTGGGAGAGTGGTAAATAATGAAGAGGACAGGTCACTGATTCAGAGCAATCTGGATCATTTAGTAAACTGGGCACAACCAAACAATATGTGCTTTAATACAGCTAAATATAAATATATACATGTAGGAACAAATAATGTAGACCAAACAGGATAGGGGACTCTATCCTGAGAAGCAGTAACTCTGAAAAAAAATTGGGGACCATGGTGGATAATCAGCTGAACATGAGCTCCCAATGTGATGCTGTGGCCAAAAAAGCTAATGCAATCCTGGGGTGCATAAACAGAGGAATCTCAAGTAGGACTAAAGAGATTATTTTACCTCTGTATTTGGCACTGGTACAACCACTGCTGCAATACTGCATCCAGTTCTGGTTCCCACTATTCAAGAGGGAAGTTGAAAAACTGGAAAGGGTTCAGAGAAGAGCCACGAGAATGAGTGAAGGATTAGAAAACATGCCTTATAGTGATAGATTCGAGGAGCTCAATCTATTTAATTTAACAAAGAAAAGTTTAAGTACCTACATCAGGGAAAAAATACTTAATAATGGGCTCTTCAGTCTAGCAGAGAAAGGTATAACATGATCCAGCAATTGGAAGTTGAAGCTAGACAAATTCACACTAGAAATAAGGTGTAAATTTTTAACAGTGAGAGTAATTAACCATTGGAATAATATACCAAACATTGTAGTGGATTCTCCATTGATGCCAATTTTTAAAACAAGAGTGGATGTTTTTCTAAAAGGTCTGATCTAGGAATTATTGTGGGGGAGTTCTACTGTCTGTTATGGAGGTCAGATCAGATTATCACAATAGCCCCTCTGGCCTTGTAATCTATGAAAACTGGACAACAGCTAGGTGACTGCAGTGCTGAAACCACAGCCTATCATGCTATTGTCTTATTGTTTCCCTGTATTCCCCCAACAGTCTCTATATGCATCTGTTGTCTCGTCCTATACTTAGATTGTAAACTCTTTGAGACAGGGACTGTCTTTTGTTTTGTGTTTGTACAACACGTAGCACAAAGGAGCCCTAGTCATAAGTCAAGGCCCCAAGGTGCTATGATAACACAACCAACAATTAATGATAGATGGAATCCTGAAGACACATTAGTGGTTAGCCTTCCATGGAGCATTCAGTACATTAATTTTCAGGACACTAATTCAGAATGCTAACAAAGCAATGCAGCATATCATTATTATATCAACGGCAACATTTTAACATCTCTATAGAAATTGTACAGTAATAATCCAAAACACAGAATTCTGTACCATTACAGTAGTACTTTATACAGAATCACAGAATATCAGGTTTGGAAGGGCCTCAGGAGGTCATCTAGTCCAACCCCCTGCTCAAAGCAGGGCCAATCCCCAACAAAATCATCCATATTTATTATATAAAGACAGGAATTTACTCTTAAATGCATAATAGTTTAGATGACACTAAGTTATTAGGAGGGCCTACTTCAAGAATCATGAAAGTAACTACTATACTTATACACATGTATGAATATAGAAGCAGCAACTGGAGCTTATCCAAGCTTTAATTTGATACAAAGATAAAATGTATAAGGGAATGCATAGAAATATAGAAACAAGGACATAGACACTTGACTATGTCCTTAACTGTTAAACCTAGATATCACACACTAAGTAAAAGTTAACAACTAATCTTCAGTCATTGTCCCTTACTGCTGAACATTTATGATAATATATTACTTTTTCCCTAAATCACTGAGACATAGCATAGCTCTGTTTGGCTAATACTGCAATTAAAAATATACTATGCCATTGAATATACTATACACCCAATCTGTTCCTTAATTAGTATGTAGAAACATGCCCCATTTTGACATAGCACATTAGTTGTTCTGCCTGTGTTTTCCTCCTGGTCATCCATGCTAGCCCTCCATGCTAGGCCACATAACAGCTCCACTCCTTCCAAAGTCCAAAATATACATGGAGTCTACCCAAAAAAAGTCCAGTACAAAAATTCCACATGCTGAAATCTACAATATACATGAACAAATAAAAACTCATCCTTTACCTGGAAGGGGCCCTGTTAAGAGCAGGCTTCCCAGTTCTTAGCCACAGCCAACCTTCTCTGCTCACAGTAAGAGCTCAAAGTCTGCTCTCCCTCCCACTAAGGCAGCAGCTGAGCTGGGCCCTCCCTTTTTAACTCCTCCCTCAAAGAATGACACCAGCTTCAAATGTCACTGCATGGGACTGATTTGGCCTCTATTAGCCTAATAACCCTGGCTCCCTAATATGACATTTGTACACCCCACCCCTCACATGTTCTCATACAAATGAATATGTAGCACTGCAGGTACTGTACCTACTGTTTTAGGATTTATCTAGAATTGGGAAATTTATGTAGTTACACCAAATAATGTAGATAAACTCCATGAGTGCAAGCCCCATCTTACATTGGTGCTGCGTAGCTACATTGGTGCAAAAAATCCCTATATAGAAAGAGCCTGTGATTGAGTGCTCACCCACCCCAGTCTTGAAAGGGTTAAGGTAGGCTAGATGGGCCAATTAACTGCATAGGTTGCCTCTGGAGGGGAGCCAAGGATCAATAATGCTTAATTAAGGATGAAGCTTACCTAGGCAGGAACAGGCAGAGATTCAATAAAGCTAAGAGGCAGAGAACAGAGAGGCTTGCAGGGGGAAATAATCAGCAGGAGGGATGTTGGTTAGAGATTACAGGGTTGGAGAAGTAGCCACAGAGCAGAGGAATCTCAGATAGGTAGTAAACCTAGAGGTGCTAGAGGACAGGGAGAGGAAGTAGAACAGAGCTCAGAGAAGTAGCAGCTAAGTCTAGAAGTAGATCATAGTTGCAGAGCATAAGGTCTCTGGGCTAGAACCTGGAACAGAGGGAAGGTCTGACGCCTGGTCTACACTGGGGAGGGAGGGAATCGATCTAAGTTACGCAACTTCAGCTACGTGAATAACTGAAGTTAGACCTACTCACCGCGGTGTCTTCGACTGCTGCTACTCCCCCGTCGACTCTGCCTGCGCCTCTCGCGGCGGTGGAGTACAGGAGTCGACGGGAGAGTGCTCGGGGGTTGATTCATCAGGTCTAGACTAGAAGTGATAAATCGATCCCTGCTGGATCGATCGCTGCCCGCCGATCTGGCGGGTAGTGTAGACATAACCTGAGTTCCCTTATCTGCCAATAGAGAAGTGGCACAGCCTTGGATGTAGAACAGAGAACTGCCTGGAACAGCAAGGGACAGCTTGCCTAGAAAGACACTAACAGCCATTCCTCCCTCCCCCTGAAGGGGAGAACTAAAGTGACCTGGATGGAGGGACAAGTAACAAAAAAGATTACTACCAAGAATCCTAGAAGGTGATATTAAAACAATGGGCTGAGCGACTGCTGGAAGGGACATCTGATCAGTGGTGAGTTAATACCCAGATAAGCCATGAGGCAGTGCCGTAAGTACTGAACCCTGCTACAGAGCCTTACATACATGGAGAACAAACTGAGAACATAGCTCTCCCATTCCGCTAGCTAATGTTGTATTATTTGAATCGTTAGAAAACTGTGGCAAATGTGGCAGTATTAGGTCCATAAATGTGCAATGTTTCAAATATAACCTCAGTGGGGAAAAAACCCTGCTGTAACATAAGTTAAAAAATGAAATTATTACATTCATTTTTGTGGTTTAAAGTTAATCATCTACACATTCAGTGACATCAGAAGCAGAATTAGCCAAGCATTCTTGCCCCAACAATAAACTTTTATGTACAAATGAGTCTTTTGAACACAAAAAAACTTGGTCACTGAAAACTGCATAATGAAAATACTTGGTTATGCAATTTTGGATTATGCAACTTGAGGCCATTTTTGAAAATATGAACCACGAGCCAAATCTTTTGCTAGTGTAAGCTGGTAATTTAAGCCAGTGGAATTATGTTGACTTACACCCATTGAGGATCTGCCTGGTCTCTTCATAGCTATATAAAGAATCTGATAATGTTGAGGAATTCAAGGATCTAATAGCATGAAAATGACTTATAAATACATAAAATGATAGTTCTTTTCAGATTTGTCATTCTCTGTGAGAAGAATAGATTTTTTAAGAGTGAAACAAAATTAAACTAAAATGTAACTGAGATACTATTTATCAGATAAGTTGTCTTCTTCCTCTTTCTTGCCATTTCCCTATTTGGAGTCAGCGACTTTTATAGCCTTCTTCCTCATGCTTGTATGCCTGGCTGTCATACAATTGGTCTCCCTAAGGTCTGACTAACATCTGGTCAATGTTCTGAGACTTTAGCTTTCCCCTTGGTCGTCTTCCATCCACAATCACTGCAAGAGCCATCCTACCAATATAACTCCCGGGTCTCCACTAGATATGCCCATACTAACATAGCCTAACTTGATACCAGACACCTCTATGTTCTTGGGGAACCAGGGTGCAGTATCCAGCCTGACTCATGAAAGACACCCCTCCACCCCAGCCTCTGCTTAAACCAAAACCCATCAGAGGGGGGGAAAACTTGCAGAGAGCAGTGAAGGGCATTGAGATACACACCTAAACCCCTTCTGACAAGGGTGACAAAATTAAGACATCTCCATTAGCATACAGAATGGTCAGCAGAGACAACTCTCCATGCCTCATCTGCATGAAAGATGGGACAGGAAGACATCTCAATTTACATACAGAATGGAGAACACAGAACCGCACTTAACTCTAGGACCAGAAAAAGCAGGGAAGCACTGCATCATGGGAATCTCTGCTCCAGATGCTAACGAACCTATGCCTGCACGCACCCAGCTCAGCAGTTATCAGACCAATTCTAGTAATGAATCCTTAATTGATACCCAAATACTGAAGCAGCCTAGTTGCATTGTGAGCTCCCTGGAAGAAAACACCACCCATAGCCAAGAGTGATCAGCTCCTATTGTCTAGCCTAAAGAAAACCCTTGAGTCATCAACAAATCTAGTGTTCTCCCTTGGACCATTGTATTTTCTCTACAAAAATCCCTACTTACCCTCTAGTCAGGGTTCTGATGCTTAGATCCAAACTATGCATCAGTTCCACTGGGACTCCATATTCTCCTGACTGATCGTGCTGGGGACTTTGCCTGTCTCCTGCCCTCAGGATCCTGAGCTACAACCATCACCTGGGAACCCCGACCAGTTCAAGCACCAGGGAGCAGTGAGATCCCCTTCTCTTTCTCTCTCTCTCTCTCTGTTTTCCTTTCTACCTTAGGTATTAACCTTTAATAATGTATGTTATGTTGGTTAAGCTCTCCTTGTGTAGTTATCACTATTATTCAATAAATAACTTTTATGGTTAAGTTGGTTGCTTCTCTCTCTCTTGCTGAACTTTACTCTTTTGTGTTTTTAGCTTCCCCCATTCACTCTACAGCAACGCTTCTTTTACCTAAGCTAAAGATCCCTGCAGCGCCCAAAATACTGTGGGGTTTCTTCATCAAGTAGGTTACTGCCAGTACAATTGTGTTGCGAGAGTGGGGATAGGGACGTGCTGAGTCTGGGACGCATAAATAAGGGTAACAGCTTGAAAGCGCTGCTTGACCCAGTCCATGGAGCCCAGGGGCATATAAGGAGAGGCAGCTTGAAAGTGCTGCTTCATCCAGCCAAGTGAGTCCAGAGACATATAAGGGGTCAGCTTGACAGTGCTGATTGACCCGGTCCGCTCAGACTTGCTCTGTTAATGTATGTGTGGGGGTTCATCCGGTTCTGGGGCTGGAGAAACCCAGCCCTAGGGAACCGAGGTCCTGCAGGATAGCTCCATTGGGAGGGGACTTGCAGAAGGGAGAAGTAGAACTCCATATGAAAACACAAGTGACACAAGCAATACATTGATAGAATTACAGAAGCCCCTTCCCCAGAAGAGTAACCTGAATCAATGAGCATACCCCAAAGTAATGGGAAAATCTGGTAACACCCCTCTCTCAATTTGTCTTCAGTTGAGGCAGCCCACATTAGGTCCACCACAAACTCATTTTGTTTCCTTTCACAGAGTGTACAACCATTTGACCATCTCAACATCTTCATTTCCGTGGTGGAGAGCATACTCATTTCTATTCTTGTGGCTGGCCAAGTCTCTGTTCTATACATATAGGATGGGTCAAATTACAGTTTTATACACTTTTAACTTTATTGGCATCTTTTTATCACAGGGACATTTCCTGCCATTTGTACTAACCAGATTTGGTACGATGCTAGTGAAAGTTTTTTTTCCTTCTGATGGGTTTTGGTTTAAGCAGAGGCTGGGGTGGGGGGGTGTCTTTCATGAGTCAGGCTGGATACTGCACCCTGGTTCCCCAAGAACATAGAGGTGTCTGGTATCAGGTTAGGCTATGTTAGTATGGGTGAAATTTTGGAACAGCCTTCCGAGGGAAATAGTGGGGGCGAAAGACCTCTCCGGCTTTAAGATTAAGCTAGATAAGTTTATGGAGGGAATGGTTTGATGGGATAACATGATTTTAGTCAATTAATCAACAGTGTGCCATTGCTGGTAAATAGTATCAATGGTCAATGAGGGTCTGGCTGGAGAATCTTGCCTGCATGCTCAGGGTTCTACTGATCGCCATATTTGGGGTCGGGAAGGAATCTTCCTCCAGGGTAGATTGGCAGAGGCCCTGGAGGTTTTTCGCTTTCCTCCGCAGCATGGGGTGGAGGTCGCTAGCTGGAGGATTCTCTGAGACTTGAAGTCTTTAAATCACAGGATTTGGGGCTTCAACAGCTGAGTCAAGGGAAAGGGGGGGGGTCAGCTTTTGTGGCCTGCATCATGCGGGAGGTCAGACTAGATGATCATAATGGTCCCTTCTGACCTTAAAGTCTATGAGTCTATTACTCGGGAGGGTACCATATTCAGCAACCATTGATCCTAGGTATTTAAATTCACTTATCTGATAAGTGCTATCTATAATACTACCAATCAGTACTCAGAAGATGGGCCTAACTAGCCTAAGATGACAAACCATATAGCCCCAGTAGCAATCAGCTAAGTGGAATCTATACATATAACTATCTATATATCTATACACACATGGGATCATGGAATGAAAGACCCAGCGAAATGCACAGAGACCATGAAAGTAACAGTTACAATTCCAGTGGAAAGTCAAAGTCTGAATTTCCTGACCTCAGACAATTTAAATCTCAAATCTATTGCATTCATTATTTTTACTTATACAAAATTAATATATAGCATCAATGATACCTCTTATATGTTCTCAAGAATTTTCCTAGGATGGATCACATCTAAATAAATAGAGAGACTATCTCATGGACAAACTCTCCTGCCATTTGCAATCAAACACCCCCCCTTTCATTCATAATCACATAACTGTCTTGTAGCAACTACAGTGAGCTTTACATGGGAAAGTAATATTAGGAAAGTATTTAATATATTTTAGCTGTTTTTTAAAGTGACTTAGCAGCTGGAAATAAGGAAAGCCAGCACAATATGACCAGCCAGCTTTCTGCAGACCGCCAGCAAATATTCTCAAACTTTGATCCAGAGAGTGTCTGTATGGGTATATGTGTGTTGGGGGGAGGGGGGGGAAGAGGGAGAATATAAGAATAGCATCTGTGATAAGTATGGGTAAGAATCACAAAGTAGAATGATTCTGAGACCAATGTCACTACTGCAATAATATCTGTACAAGCGATATCCAGGGCTTGACAATTTCAGTCACCGGAGACAAGGAAACTCTCCCTCATAAATTAGGAACCATAAGAATTAAGATTTTATATAAAAATAATCTGCCCCTTATGGTCATGAAGATGAATTTCCAAATGTGAACGGTGTTGTCTGAATCTACAAACAGAACTCCAGTGCCCTGCTACTTAGTCAGTGCTTTTTCAAATAGCAGTAGTGTGAAATTGTATGAGGATATTGAGAAGAAGCAGTGCAAGTGCCTAGACTTGTCAATTTCATTTTGTTGCTGCTTGAGAAAGCTCAAGTAGGCACTGGGGTTGAGAGGAAAGCAAGTTCCTCGACAACAAAAAACAAGACAGAGGATGGAGAACATGCAGCTGCTAGGGGAAAAGAAAGAACTATTTTTGCCCCAACAGTGGAGAAAAGTGAGAGTTCAAAGACAGAGACAGCTCCTACTTCTTACCAGCAGCCCGGGTACAGGGCTAGCTTCAAGTTTATCTTTGGTATTAGCCTTTCTGTAGGTTTAGTCCTATGGAAGGTAGAACTCATAATTGAAGGTGTGTACTAATGGCCTTCACACCAGACACTTCCCTAGCAGTTAGTGGCTGGCTAGAAGAGAGAAAAACTCAAGGAAATCCACCTGGTCATTAACTAGACAAAAATACCCAACTCAAAAGATTTTATTCCATGAAATTTTTTTTTAAATTCAAATTAAAAATAATTCCCTTTATTTTCAAAAGTTCAGCAATGTTACCATGGATATGGTATTCTGTGGCCAGTATCCATTTTCCTAGCAGTTAGATTTGTATGGTATCCAATAGGAAAGCAAGACTCAATCAATGTTCCATTATGTTTATTAGTTTGTTATAGAACATTTACTTTTTTGTCAATTAGAATTTTTAAAAAAGTGCAATATATAACAGACATTTTTAGTAGAGACAACACCTTAACTATAGTGGAATGTTTCATTAGCAGAAAAGTTAACCAAATAGATTCCACAATGTTTAGGGAATTGTCTGAAATGCCACTATATAAAACAAGAGCTTCAGAATACTAAGAAATCCTAAGTGTACTTAACTACTGAAAGGGATGATGACATAAAGCAAAAAGAGATAGCTACAAGGGACCTTATACAAGTTTGTTATATATCATCAATTTTAAAAACTCTTAAGTAGTAACAGCTGAAGTTTTTGTTACAGAACACATTCCACTGTGAAACTCCTGTTTAATCGTTTGATCTGAATGGATGAGTATCCCCAAGAAATTTATAATAATCTATTAGGGTTGTAAAAATGAGAACTTTTGCAAGTATGGGTTAATGCGTAAGGATGGCTTATATAATTTTGAGTGATTACACTTAATTTCATAACAAGTATATTATCCTGCTCTTGGTTTGTTTTTAAAACCACTGAGCAACACTTTGCAGTGCCTTTTTTTTTTTTTGCCCTCACTGTATCCACAACTGCAAATATAAACTTACATCATAATTAAATGCTGAAGCAAAAAAAGTCACTTGCTGCCTACAAAAGTGTCGACAAGTCCATTACAGTTTTATCTAGGAAGCAAGAGGCAATGCAATCCATCGGAGTTATGACACCACAAAATTTAGTAACCGAGTCCTGAAGAAGTGGCCCCTCATGCATAAAAATGTCTTTTGATGATAACTCAGAGAGGAAATGTTTTCACCCCAGCTGTGCTCTTATTTGATTCTGCCAAATAACAAGAAGGTGATGTGGAGTAATACCTGCAGCCCAGTCAGGATAGCAGCTGCTTGGCATTATATGTTGTGCTGCCAAGCCTTGTTTTATTATTTTACATGTACATATAATATTAAATTATCTATCAGATTACTTACTAGTGTTCCCATGAGTGCCCTCTCAAAAAAGCTCTGCCAGCCCACTGTATTTAAATGGAGTTGGGTGGTATGCTTCAATTTTTCTCCCCCAGTAACCCTCTTTATTTTATTACTAGCAATGCAGGCAACTTAAAGCAAAGCAGCTTTAAAAAAATAGCAGACACTTACAAAGCAGGAATTTGCTGGCAAGGAGCCTAGTCAGGCTGTTGCTCCCTGAAACACTAGGAACTGCTCAGTAATACTAGCCGATGCTTCCAGCAAGGTCTTTACCGCCTAGGATGGAAGAGAAGGTGGATGCAGCAGCAGTGGGACTAATGCAGCTTCCAGCCAGCAGCCTCAGTACCTGCACCCTCAGCAGCGGCTCATGGGCTTCCTAGGTACCAGGAAACGCGGAAGCCCACGGGGGTTGGGCCGGGGCCGCCGGATTAACTGGCGTCTCCTTCGCCCAATGGAACGGCAAAGCGCGAGCAGGAGGCGGAGGATGAGAGCTTTGGCGCTGGGCCCGGGCTTGCAAGGAGCACGGCCCTGCCCGTGCTAACAGGCTGCTGTTGCCCTGCACCGTGCCCGGGAGGAGCGAACGCCACTGAGTGCAGATGAGAGCGCCAGCAGGATCTAGCCGTTACACCTTGCACTGGGGCCTGTGCCCTAGTGCATCCCCCTTAACAGCCCCCGCTAGGCCCAGATGCAACCTGATTCTGTGACTATTTATACCTCCCCCGTCGGCCTGTCTTTGTCCGCGCACGGCTTGGAGCTGTTGCCTAAAGGAAGCGACTCTTCCCCGAGCAGGGAGGGCAGGCTCCCCACTAGGCCCTGTGCAGCACTGTCCCCCGCTGCCCCGGGATGCAGGAATCCGTGCATCTCCCTTACCGTGCTTCTTGCTGCTTCCCAGAAGCTGCTTTTCCTGCTGTACTTGCCCGTCCACCACCTAGTTCAGCACGCTTCCAGGCAGCACGAGGCGTGTCTTCTTGTAACCAGACACTGAAAAGTAACCTCCTCCTCCTGCTGCTCCTGCTGCTGCTGCTGGAAGGAGCGGTGAGGGGAACAGCGTAGAGCTGTCCCTGCTCTGGCACTGGCAGCAGCTGCTGCTACGGGCGGGTGCGCCCGCTCTGATTCCCCCCGACCTCCTACCCCGGACCCAGGTCTCTGGCCACAGTGGCTAGTGCTGCTCCTCCACTCCCCACCTTGCCCTGTTTTGTTGGTTTTGTTCCCTTGCTGCAATTTGGATTTGCTGCCTCCCCTCTTGTGAGGGAGGGCGCATGCCTTGACGCCCCTTCTCTCCCCTCTCTCTGCTCCTATATGCCCAAGAATACCCCCCCCTTCCTGGGAACACAGGGCCTCCTCTCACCGTTTGTTTCCCCTCTTCCCACTGGTGTTTGCCTTGAGCTCTTACCCCTAGCCATCCCCATGCAGCCAGGGGGGGCAGGTCACTAATACTCCCCTGGTTCTTTTGTTTGGCCCCTCGCTCTGCTCTGTCTAGGAAGGAGGGAGTGCTATCGTTTTTGTTAACTGCCCCCATTTTTCTTCCACCACCGTGGCAAGCCCCCACGCTCCCCTATAAGGCTTCTGCCTAGGTGGCCCAGATGAGGCTGAGGGGGGAAGGGGATTCCCGGTCAACATTTGTTGTCCTCACTCCATGACATCAGCCGTCCCTTCAAGAACAAAGGCTCCACTGTCAGAACTTTCTCTTCTTCTAAGGGCAAAGGCAAGGACCTACCAGAAAGACCTCTTGATCACTGCCACCCCATCTACTGTGGCTGGGGTTGCTTCTATCACCACCACCACCAGACTTTCCATCCACTCCATAAGTCCAGGAGTACACAGTCCTAGGACCATGTGGCTGCATCCCCCAGAGCCACTGATATTACCAATTTCTCTCTGCCTAGAGCAGTTGATGCCCCTTTCTCAACCTTGACAGGAGGACCAGGTTCTGGCAGATAGCTTTCTGTTCCTGGTGGCTATCTAATTCTCTGTGTGGGCATTGTGGGAGGGGCCCTCAGCCATTGTGGTGGCCTCCAAAATGTATGATAAAGTGGCTTTTGAAGGGCAATTGCCATGTGAGACACTTGCATCCCCATCAAGCCTTTGGAGGGAATGGGCATGAGAGGGTGCTGCTATCCTCAGTGCCACCCTTCCTCCTTAATGTGGCCCTCTTATTCCCCCTCTCTGCCCTGGGGAAATCAAGCTCCTCTATTGTCACTCTCCTGATGGAATTCAAGGACCCAAGTCTCCGCCATTCACAGCCTTACTGCCATCAGGGGAGGTGCAGTGCCTCCTGGGCAAGGCACTGAGCACATCTAAAGGGTCTCCCCTATGGGCCAGCAAGGGGGGAGCACAAGTCCTCCCCTCCAGGTCAAGAGAGGGCACTGACACCAGTGCCACCATTGCCCCACACTTGCAGCCAGTCCCTCACCCACCTTCACCTCAGGCACAGGGTGAAGCCCTGCCTGACTCTACTCTGATGCTGGAGATGGCACCTTGTTGAACCCAGCTGAGCAGGCAGCCACTACTAGCACCCTACATATTCTTAGTGGGGTAGGAGATAGTGGGAGAGACAGAGTAACCCCAAAAGGAGAATATCCATGTCCCTGTCAGCTCCTGTTCTGACTCCCTTACTTGTAAGCCATCTGTGCTGATTCTAATACCACCGCCTGGAAGATGACTACAGGGAATAGGTGGAAGGCAAAGCTCAAGCATGAGTCTCAGACAAGTGACTCCCTACAGTTTGCAGCAACGCTCCCATTCACCATTCAGAGATGATGTTGTAGCTGCCTCTGAAATGCTGCCCCCTAGGACAGTCCAGCAAGTGGAGATGGCTGAGGAGGAAGCAGAAGGGGACAGAGTTGCCATCCTCCTTTCTTTGGAGTCCTTGGTGGAAGAGGCCTTGGGTGAGATCCCCCTCCTTTAACACCACTCCCACCAGTTGGTGCCAAGGTCAAATTCTCCTCAGTGATTTATAGGGGGAACTCTGTGGACTTAGAGGCAATCTTTAAGGATATTGAAGCCCTGGGCTGACCCTAGTCATTCCATTGTAGTGCTTCCTCCTCTCACAATCCTTGACCCTGATTCTGCCCCTGGCCTAGACTCTGGCCCAGTGCTTGACAGTAGGAGCCTCTTGGCTGTCATGCCCAGTTTGGTGGGTAACAGAGCTTGGTGGCCATATCTTGGGCCTTCTGGGATGCCATTGGATGGAGCAGCCTGTCCCTGAGCTCCTTTGAAACTGCTCAGGGACTCTGAGCCTGCCAAGGGAAATGTCAACACCAAGTCAGTGGGTGCTGAGTCCATTA